>NC_081570.1:41676711-41681953 GCF_022355385.1 Mustela nigripes | reverse complement strand
ATCATATGATCTCCCTGATATGAGGAAGTGGTGATGCAACATGAGGGTTTAAGTGGGTAGGAGAAGAATCAATGAAACAAGATAGGATTGGGAAGGAGACAAACCATAAGTGACTCTTAATCTCACAAAACAAAGTGAGGGTTGCTGGGGGGAGGGGGGTTGGGAGAAGGGGGGTGGAGTTATGGACATTGGGGAGGGTATGTGCTTTGGTGAGTGCTATGAAGTGTGTAAACCTGGTGATTCACAGACCTGTACCCCTGGGGATAAAAATATATGTTTATAAAAAATAAAAAATTTAAGAAAAAAATGTGACTAAAAACTAAAGTTGCCAGGGAGTGATAAAGCGATGGGGACTAGAGTAAAGGGAGGGAGGGAGACAGAGAAAGAGAAAGAGATCCTGTAGATTTAAAATATAATTTCAAAATTTCTACTTCTGGGGGTGCCTGACTGTCTCAGTTGGTGGAACATGCAACTCTTGATCTCAGGGTCATGAGTTAGGTAGGAGTCCCACATTGGTTGTAGAGATTATTTAAGAAAATAAATAAATAAAATAAAATAAAATGTCCACTTCTGGCCAAAATGGAGAGAAGAGGCCTGGATTTACCCTCCTGTCTGAAAACAAAACAAAACAAAAACAAACAAACAAAATGCAGAGAACACATGAAACAATGATTTTAAAGACACTGAATCTCAGGCAACAAAGGACAGTGATTCCTGAGAGGCAGGAAAAAAACAAGATGAGCTCTAGGAGTATCCAGGTTATGCCTCCAAACAAAACAGTTTCCAAGCTCAGGTGTAGGAAGGGGGAACACAGGGGAGCTGGCAGATTTCCTGAGTTGAGTTGATAAAACTGAAAATCCAAAAACACAAGGTGGCTAGAGTTCACAGGACAGAGTATAAGAGAGGAGAACACTGCAGAGAAGAGGTCCAAAGATTTGCAGAGTGTCTCACTCAAGAATTCAGCAGAGTTCTGATCAGTGAATGTGTGTGACAAATCTTTGTAAGCCCAGTGCAGAAACTACCTGAAATGATTACTGAGAACATTATCTGTTATACAGGTGTGGGAACAGTGCCTGGTCCTAAAAACCAGAGCAGTAAACCTCATATTCAATGGGCATTAGGTTAGAATATTCTTACATGACAAAGAATTTGGCTGGCCTTTGTCCAGGTTCCTGAGAGGTAGCCTCCAAACCCCTGAATTTCCTGAATGATAAGAATGTCTTCATTATTCAGTGGTGGATCCCTGATAGTCTATGTTAATTTAGTGACTCATGGTGGGTCCTCAGAGAGTTCATGTGAACAAAATAATTCAGGATGGGGGCAGGTCATCCCAGAAAGATCAACCATGTGATTAGAAGATGGGGCCTTGAGGCACATGATATCAGGGGGGGCTTGAGACTGAGTTCAATCACATGACCAATGACTCAGTCAGTCATGCCTATGTAAGGAAACTCCAATAAAAACTCAGGACACAAAGTACAGGTGCTTATTCCGTGCATGTTATAATATAAATCAATGTATCAGCAGGGTGACATGTCCCAGAGGACACAGAGGCTTCTTGTGTGGGTTTCTCCCTGACCTTGTACTATATGTCTCTCTCTCTTTTTTTTTTTTTAAGATTTTATTTATTTATTTGACAGACAGAGATCTACAAGTAGCCAGAGAGGCAGGGAGAGAGAGAAAGGAGGAAGCAGGCTCCCCGCTGAGCAGAGAGCCCAATGCGGGGCTCAATCCCAGGACCCTGGGATCATGACCCAAGCCGAAGGCAGAGGCTTTAACCCACTGAGCCACCTAGGTGGCTGATTTGTATTTCCTTTATTATAATAAAACTGTAATCACAAGTATTATATACCTTGCTGAGTTCTGTGAATCAGTCCAGTGAATTATCAAAACTGAGAGGGCAATGGGAATGCTAGCATTTGTATCCAGTTAGTCAGAAGTATAGGTAGCCTGGGAACCCCTAAACTTGAAGCTAGTGCCAAAACTAACAACAGTCTTGTGGGGCACCTGGATGGCTCAGTTGTTAAGCATCTGCCTTGGGCTCAGGTCGTGATCCCGGAGTCCTAGGATCAAGCCCTGCTTTGGGCTCCCTGCTCAGTGTGGAGTATGTTTCTCTTGTGTTCCCTCTCTTGGTGTCTCTTTCTCTCTGACAAATAAATAAATAAAATCTTAGGGGGGAAAAAAAAAAGTCTTGTAAAGAAATGTGCCTTTGATCTGTGAAGTTTGGCCTAATTCCAAATAGGGCCAGAGTAATTACAAGTAATCAGAGGGTCTTGCCTTAGTGGTGGGGAATAATTAGTACTCTAGTAAATAAGACTTTGGTTCCACCTTACAAATCTTTTTTTTTTTTTTTTTAATTTTAAAGGTTTTTTAAAAAAATTTATATGACAGAGAGAGAGAGAGATCACAAGTAGGTAGAGAGGCAGGCAGAGAGATAGGGGAAAGCAGGCTCCCAGCCGAGCAGAGAGAGCCTGATGTGGGGCTCGATCCCAGGACCCTGAGATCATGACCTGAGCTGAAGGCAGAGGCTCAACCCACTGAGCCACCCACGCATCCCCACCTTACAAATCTTAAAAGCAAGACTGAAAGGATCAAACTATTTCTAGGTAAATTAACTGCCTTACTTGTAACAGAACTCAAGAATATTTACAGAATACAAAAAGATCCAGCACCTAGTGTGGAGAAATCATATTTGGCATCCAATAAGAACTTTAAAAACATCAAGCGTGCAAAGAAGCAGGAAAATACAACTCAAAGTAAGAGGGTAATTAATCAATGGAAACTGAACTAGAACCGATAGAGATCTTAGAATTACCAAACAAAAACATTATAAGGTTCCAATGATCATATTCCAGATGTTTAAAAAATTAAGTACAGGCATACGGGATATAGAAAAGACTTAAGTCAAATTTCTAGAGATGAAAATTATAATGAGTGAGATCACCTCTCCCCCCCCAAAATGGAACTGACAGCTTTAACAATACAAAATAAAAGATACTTGACTTGAAGTCTCAATAGTAAAAACCATTCAAAATGAAACACAAGGAGGAAAAAAAAAGAAAAGTAAAAAAATAAAAAAAAGGAGCATTAGTGAGCTGTGAACAATTTCAAGCAGCTTAATATGTCTATAACATTAGAGTCCCTGAAGAAGAGGAGGAGGTGGCAAATGTTGTTTGATCAAAACTATAAACTCACAAAAGCTAAGAAGCTCAACAAATTCCAAGCACAAGAAATACACTAAAAAAAAAAAACCATAAAAAGGTACATAATCATATTGTTTAAAACCAGTAATAAAAAGAAACACCTTAAAGCACACAGAGAAGGAAAAAATATTACACAGACAGGAACAAAGAGGGAACAAAGTCTGAACCAATGCAAACCAGAAAACAGTAACGTGATTGCTATTCATCGTTAAAATACTCAAAGAAAGGCCCACCGCAAATATCATTCTCAATGGAGAAAAACTGAAAGCTTTTCCGCTAAGGTCAAGAACACGGCAGGGATGTCCATTATCACCACTGCTATTCAACATAGTACTAGAAGTCCTAGCCTCAGCAATCAGACAACAAAAGGAAATTAAAGGCATCCAAATCAGCAAAGAAGAAGTCAAACTATCACTCTTCGCAGATGATATGATACTATATGTGGAAAACCCAAAAGACTCCACTCCAAAACTGCTAGAATAGGAATTCAGTAAAGTGTCAGGATATAAAACCAATGCACAGAAATCAGTTGCACCAACAACAAGACAGAAGAAAGAGAAATTAAGGAGTCAATCCCATTTACAATTGCACCCAAAACTATAAGATACCTAGGAATAAACCTAACCAAAGAGGCTAAGAATCTATACTCAGAAAACTATAAAGTACTCATGAAAGAAAATGAGGAAGACACAAAGAAATGGAAAAATGTTCCATGCTCCTGTATTAGAAGAATAAATATTGTGAAAATGGCTATGCTACCTAAAGCACCCTACACACTTAATGCAATTCCTATCAAAGTACCATCCATTTTCTTCAAAGAAATGGAACAAATAATCCTAAAATTTATATGGAATCAGAAAAGACCTCGAATAGCCAAAGGAATATTGAAAAAGAAAGCCAAAGTTGGTGGCATCACAATTCCGGACTTCAAGCTCTATTACAAAGCTGTCATCGTCAAGACAGCATGGTACTGGCACAAAAACAGACACATAGATCAATGGAACAGAACAGAGAGGCAAGAAATTGACCCTCAACTCTATGGTCAACTAATCTTCAACAAAGCAGGAAAGAATGTCAATGGCAAAAGGACAGCCTCTTCAATAAATGGTGTTGGGAAAATTGGACAGCCACATGCAGAAAAATGAAATTGGACCATTTCCTTACACCACACACGAAAACAGACTCAAAATGGATGAAGGACCTCAATGTGAGAAAGGAATCCATCAAAATCCTTGAGGAGAATACAGGCAGCAACCTCCCTCTTCTATCTCAGCCACAGCAACATCTTCCTAGGAACATCGCCAAAGGCAAGGGAAGCAAGGGCAAAAATGAACTACTGGGATTTTATCAAGATCAAAAGCTTTTGCACAGCAAAGGAAACAGTTAACAAAACCAAAAGACAACTGACAGAATGGGAGAAGATATTTGCAAATGACATATCAGATAAAGGGCTAGTGTCCAAAATTTATAAAGAACTTAGCAAACTCAACATCCAAAGAACAAATAATCCAATCAAGAAATGGGCAGAAAACATGAACAGACATTTCTGCAAAGAAGATATGCAGATGGCCAAAAGACACATGAAAAAGTGCTCCATATCACTCCGCATCAGGGAAATACAAATCAAAACCACAATGAGATATCACCTCACACCAGTCAGAATGGCTAAAATTGACAAGTCAGGAAATGACAGATGCTGGCAAGGATGCAGAGAAAGGGGAACCCTCCTACACTGTTGGTGAGAATGCAAGCTGGTGCAACCACTCTGGAAAACAGCATGGGGGTTCCTCAAAATGTTGAAAATAGAACTACCCTATGACCCAGCCATTGCACTACTGGGTATTTACCCTAAAGATACAAATGTAGGGACGCCTGGGTGGCTCAGTTGGTTAAGCAGCTCAGGTCATGATCCCAGCGTCCTGGGATCGAGTCCCACATCGGGCTCCTTGCTCAGCAGGGAGCCTGCTTCTCCCTCAGCCTCTGCCTGCCATTCTGTCTGCCTGTGCTCGCTCTCTCTCCCTCTCTCTCTGAAGAATAAA
>NC_081570.1:41621140-41676611 GCF_022355385.1 Mustela nigripes | reverse complement strand
AAAAAAAAAAAAAAAAAAAAAAAAAAAAAAAAAAAAAAAGATACAAATGTAGTGATCCAAAGGGGCACGTGCACCCGAATGTTTATAGCAGCAATGTCTACAATAGCCAAACTGTGGAAAGAACCTAGATGTCCATCAACAGATGAATGAATAAAGAAGATGTGGTATATATACACAATGGAATATTATGTAGCCATCAAAAGAAATGAAATCTTGCCATTTGTGATGACGTGGATGGAACTAGAGGGTATATGCTTAGCGAAATAAGTCAATTGGAGCAAGACAACTATCATATGATCTCCCTGATATGAGGAAGTGGAGATGTACCATGGGGGGTTAAGGGGGTAGGAGAAGAATAAATGAAACAAGATGGGATCGGGAGGGAGACAAAGCATAAGTGACTCTTAATCTCACAAAACAAACTGAGGGTTGCTAGGGAGAGGGGGGCTGGGAGAAGGGGGGTGGGGTTATGGACATTGGGGAGGGTATGTGCTATGGCGAGTGCTGTGAAGGGTGTAAACCTGGCAATTCACAGACCCATACCCCTGGGGATAAAAATATATGTTTATAAAAAAATAAAAAAATTTTAAAAAACAAAACAAAACAAACAAACAAAAAACTAATGCTGTACTATACATTGGCTAACTGAACATAATAAAAAAAGGAAAAAATAAAATACTCAAAGAAGGGGTGCCTGCGTGGCTCAGTGGGTTAAAGCCTCTGCCGTCGGCTCAGGTCATGATCCCGGGGTCCTGGGATCCAGCCCCATGTCGGGCTCTCTGCTTGGCAGGGAGCCTGCTTCCCTTCCTCTCTCTGCCTGCCTCTCTGCCTACTTGTGATCTCTGTCAAATAAATAAACAAAAAAATCTTAAAATACTCAAAGAATAAAACTGCCAACCTAGAATTCTATATCCAGCAAAAATATTTTTCAAATATGAAGGTAAAATAAAGATACTGTTAGAAATACAAATGCCAAACAAGTTTCTTTTTTTTTTTTTTTTTAAAGATTTTATTTATTTGACAGAGAGAGATCTCAGGTAGGCAGAGAAGCAGGCAGAGAGAGGAAGAAGCAGTCTCGCCACCAAGCAGAGAGCCTGATGCGGGGCTCAATCCCCAGACCCTGAGATCACAACCTGAGCTGAAGGCAGAGGATTAACCCACTGAGCCACCCAGGCACCCCACCAAACAAGTTTCTTACCAGAAGATCCACATGACAATAAATGTTAGGAAATCTTTCAGGCAGAAGGAAAACAACACCAGAGGGAAATACAGATTTACACAAAGGAATGAAGATCACTGAAAATGGCAACTACACAGGTAAAGCTACAAGAGTTTTTCTTATTGGGGCGCCTGGGTGGCTCAGTGGGTTAAAGCCTCTGCCTTCAGCTCAGGTCATGATCCCAGGGTCCTGGGATTGAGCCCCACATTGGGCTCTCTGCTCAGCAGGGAGCCTGCTCCCCCCACCCTCTGCCTGCCTCTCTGCCTACTTGTGATCTCTGTCAAATAAATAAATAAAATCTTTAAAAAAAAAAAAGTTTTTCTTATTACTGAAATCTCTTTAAAACATAGTAAAAGCTATAATAACAAATGCAAGACAGAGTAAGGAAATAAATCCACCCCCTAAAAAGCAACTAAAAAGCTGGGTAAATAGTTTTTTAAAAACAATCACTATGATGTTCTGGAGTTAGACCAAAGGCATACAACATGCTGAGCTGTGTTTATTTGTGAAAGCTACTGAACTTCAAGCAAGCATAGTAGAGCTGAGTCTGTGATCTTTCTTGGGGCTGCACCCTAGCCCTCTCAGGTGGTTCAAGATAGTTTGTGGAAACATCAGCTCTGCTACTTGAAGGATCTTACTTGGAGTGGGAGCAGCTGCAGTGGTAATCTCAGTGGCTAGCGGGAACTGAGGGCCAGCAGCTCAGTTAGCTTGAGGTTGTTAGCCTATTTGGGGAAAGTAACAACCAGGCAGAATAGCAGAGATTTAACAAAGGTTCCGGGAGGTAAGAAAACCATAGCAAACTTCATAAACTCTCCAAATACCCAGGATTGACCTTGGTCTATGCACACGTACAGCAAAGGCCTTAGCAGGCCCAAGCCAAACAATATCCTTAGTCAAAAGAGTCAGAGGCTGTGCAAGAGCAAAGGTACATGGGAGAGCCCAGGGGAAAGGAAAAGAATAAAGTTTGAATCCCAACCTACACACAAATCCATCAGAAAAGAATGAATACCTTATTTGCTTAAGGTATTTGAATAAACCTCTGAGCTATCCTGGGCTAAACAATAAGCTATACAGACAAAGGGGACACTGGGATGATATGGTACACTTAAAATAAAAACAAGAATGCTAGGTGCTTTAAATATACATTACCTCTAGACCTCAAAATAATCCTGCAAGGTAACTTCGATAGCAAATGTATAACAAAGAGCTGAAATCCTGTACTATTTCCACTCCAAAGCACCATATACTTTCCAGAGAATATATATGTTGTTCTTTTCCTACAGCATAAATCTCCACTTGCCTGAAGTGGCAGGGATATGGCTATTAACAAAAAATGAAATCCCTCTCTTCCTTCTTCTGTACAAACCCCAGTAAGAAAGAAGGCAATAAAAATCTCCAACTTACTGCAAGAAGATTCATGATGGTATGCCCCGTCTCTCCAAACAATGGCTTCCGAAATCTGACACTGAAGAGTGGGCATGGATAAACTATGGAAATGAGAAATAATGAGACTAAGTCTGACAGCTTAATATTTTGGTAAAAGAGAGACATCAGGGTTCATAAAATTTTCAAAATATAAATGGAATAGCTGTTTTAGATCATATGAAATTTAGGGGTCAAAAGTATTTAGCACGGTAGCATCAAAGACAAATTCTGAGCCTTCTACAAACCATACCAGAGTTAAGTCTTTTGATGACCCGAATAAGCCTTTTGATGCAGCAGTCTTAAAAATGAACTACAAAGTCTTAGGAAGCACTCTTCTTCAAACTGGATTAATACGATCTGGGGAAACAAATCTTTCCTAATTCTTCTGTGTTCACTCTTATATACCTCCCCACCAGGATTCTCCTTAGAACAGCCAAACATGAGGTGGCCTATTATTTGGCTTACTCTTTGAATGTTAGGGGGTGAACTGCCTGTACAAGACAGGAAGATAACATGTTTCCTCTGCATACATACCCTTTCCTTTCCCTACTTCATTTAGCTGATTCATATGCCAGAAGTAAATTGGTCCAAGAAATGTTCCTTATCCAACTCCTTCATTCTTGGTGAAGTTAGGGCCCATCTCAGAACTCCAAGAGAACTTGGTTAACTTTGAACATGTGTTTTAATACAATAATACTACTGTAATCATGATTTCTGTATGTCTTCCTTACAAAAGTTTCTAAGAACCTGTAGCCATGTCTTAACTATTTCTAAATTCGCAGGATTTGTTACAAATAGTAGGCCTTTATTAAATTCTTACTGAATGAATAAGTGAAAGAATGAAGCTGACTTGCTGAAAGCATATATTATTTTATGATTCATAAAATAGTTTTTCATTATTTCATTTGATCCTTTTAATAATCTTACATAACGTAAAAGGCAAGTATTATTTTTTCCAGTTCAGAAGAAACTGACAGATTAAGTGATTTGCCCAAAGGTACAGAGCTAGTAAGTCACAGAGTTAAGAATCTTGTTCAAATGGCCCAATTCCTAGACCACAGGAATTCTGATCAAGTAAAAATATAGTTTAAAATAAAACTTACATTTAAGCCTTAATGTCTTAAAAGAAACCTCATAACTTAGTTGTATGACTTCCACAATGGGCAAGGAAGCTCTTCTACTGCTCACTTTACCAACTGAAAGTGATCGCTATACCACTAGTTTCCAGTACCTGTTATGTTATGTAAGATATACTTTGTCATAACTATTTTCCAACAAAATAGCAAAAAAAAAAAAAAAAAAAAAGTTCACTACAGATACTGTAAAAGGTTACTTGTTAAAGTCCAATACATTTTTTCTGAAGATGAACTTAAGTTTATAAGGTATTAATCACTAACTTCCAATTTTGAGATTTTTAGTCTTTACCATTAAAGCTAAAATAAGTAAAGACAATGGCCAAATTTAGCTTAGCTACTTCAAAAGACTTCTGTTGGACTATCACTGGGGGGTGGGGGTCTGATTATCTCAGGCCTTTATTTAGCCATCACATTTTGGTTATATAGCATAGAAGAAGCTATTTTACTACTTACGTCGATATTCAGCTCCAAGTCTTAACATTAGTCGGATGGGAAACACTTTAGCCCAAGGAGTTTCCCATTTCTGGATGAGAATCCCAAACAAGTAAGGTGGGGTTGGGAGTACTAGGTCTTGCAGTGACTGGTAAGTAGATGTCACATATAAGAATCCGCCATGTTCTTTACTGCCAAGGAAACTCTGACTGAAGAAGGAATGTCCCAAGTTGCCCACAACATTTCCTAAAACAAAAAGTTCATTAATTATTCTATCAATAAATCAATCATATTCTTAGTAATCATTAATACTTAACATTGGGCCAGACATGGCCAAACACTAATTCCCAAACTTTCATTATGAAAGACATGTTTATAATGTTGTTTTTTAAATAAAGGTATTTATTAAATGAAAATTTGTTTTCCAATGTTATCAGGGCCTCTGGTGAGCATGAAATAGCTTATGTTATCACACTGTAGAAGTCTACCTAGCCAAAAGCCAAAAATATTGATGCCTTCCTTAGACTGGACAGCTCTACTGTCTAAATTAGAAGTCTCGGGGTAAGAATTACTGCCCCAAAAGTCATTTAAAAAAACATTACTACTAGGTACCTGTTCTTGCAGGGCTTACAATCTCATTGGGTGAATAAAGTCAACTCATGAACATAACAAATTAAGAGTAAGTACAGTTATGTATGAGACATTGAGGGAAGAAAATTTATGGAGAAGGTAGTATCATAGGATTTGTGAGTGAGACAAATATGAATCATAATGTAGAGTTTATTTAAATTCATATTAGTTTTTTTTCTTCTAGCTGCAAAAGCTCTTGACTAAGCACTTCCTAACTCAAATTTTTTTACATGAAACAGTGACAAATCAGCCTTTCATTAGGAAGACATTTTCCTCAGTTTAGAATTACAAAAGAACTTCCCAACAGGAGCTGTCTCGTAACAGTAGATAGGTTCCCTAGACATGTGTAAATGTCTTCTGATATTTCTGAAAGCAGTAACAGCAAATGCAGAAATCATCATCAGCAAACTTAACGCTTACTTTCCTGGAAAACTAGAGTCTGTTCACAGAACAGTTCAATGATGGCTCACTGATTCCTTGAGGGAAGTAGGAAGCTATGCTGATAGTAGGGTCCACAAGTGATGGAAACAACTCCCCACAAAACGTGGAGAAGCTTTGTGGCTGAGAGCCATGTTCACCTGAACATCATCATCTGCCAAAGACATTTATGGGCAGTACTCTTGCCCCAGGATTAACCAAATCTGGCTGCACATTTGATCTTCTGGGCCAGATCTATAAAAACAAAACAAAACAAATTCCCATATCCAGGAAGCGTATGGTATTTTGGGGAAAAAAAAAAAAAATCTCAGATTGTGGAGTCACAGAGGTATGGGTTTGAATACTAGTTCAATCACTATTATGTGATTTGGGGATAAGTATAGCTATGTAAAATGGGTAAAATTACAAATTTCAGACCTGTTGTGAAGAATAAATGATAGAATTTCTCCAAAATGCCTAACAGCATCATGGCACACAATGTGTTCTCAAAAAACTTGCAGCTATTATTGTTATAATTTACATATACATATAATGATCAGCCAAGTATTATAGTTTTATCTTTGCTTTATCAAAGATTTTAGAATAAGATTTGTATCAATTTTCATCTTTTAATCTGGGGGAGGAGAAGAATGGGAGGCAAAAGAGATGGAAGATATTGTTTCCATCCATAATGTACAGTACACAGTATCATTCCTCTAAAGTTCTAATGAGAGCATAATGTTTATGTTTCTTTAGACTGGCCTAGTGCATACAACTCAAAGGTGAAAACTATGTTGGCCTTGCGCTCAACACATTCATTCATCATCCCTTTGGGGATTGCCCTATTAGAGACTGGATTATGTTTGGATAATCTATTACTGGTTATTTTTCCAGATATTACCTTTTTGCTTCTACCACCTAACAACCTCCTCCTCCCTGTCTCAATCACATGCAGATTCCTCACTATGCCCCTTTATATTATAAAATATATGTTATCCTGTAAGCATCTATTTTCTTCCAAAATATTTTTTTAAGGTAAGTCTCTATCAATCTTAGTGAGTGATTTAATTTAGATTGTTACATACCATCTTATCTATAAGCAAGTTGCATTCCACAGGTATAGATACCAGCAAAAATAAAACACTGGGTATGAGAATTTGACAAAGACAGGCTTTCATTGAAAATTTAATCTGGGGCTCTTGAACTCATATAGTCTATTATAGATTTGTTTATACATGTACTTCACTATGGAAGCATTCAATACAATGAATCCACTGAATTAATTCTATATGCCCCAAGACCACTATGGAATCCATATAAATAAAATAGAAAAAAATTCTTGCTTCTGAGCTTAAATGACCTGACAAGTATATCAAAGGTTTTATATCAATAGCTTACAAAGCAATTTCCCATGACTTTGATCAGATAATCATCAGATCAACAGCAGGTGTCATTTCTCTGAAGTTCTGGATTTTTATTTTATAGGTAAAGAAACTGAAGGTTAGGAGTAGAGGTGAAGTGACTCTCAAAAGACACAAGATAAAATAAGCAGCAAAGTAAGATCTAGAAAGCAGATCTTCAATCTCCTAGTCTTTCCATATATCATACTATCTTTAAAATATATACATATACATGTAGTAATCTGCAATTTTCCATCTTAAATTTGGAATTTTAACTTTGTTCTTCAAAGTGCTTACAGCCACCTTCAAATTCGATTCAAATACAACTTTGTATCTAGCAACAGCTTCCTTTTGTTTCAAAGCATGCTTATCCTCACAACTAACTTGAATGGACAATTTCCAAACAAATGGTTCAAGAAATAGTAATATCGTGAATATTAACATATAACTAAACCTCAAAGTATCAAAAGAATGTAGATAGTCCCTTGGTGTTCTTTGTAAGACAGTAAACTACAGTTAAGCAGGAGTATTTCAGAAAAGGTCATTTCCTCAGTTTAAAGCATCTGTAAGATTTACCATGTAACTTCAAAAAGTTCAAAAGGCAGTTTACAGCTTTTTTAAAACATAGGATTTAGAAAAGACACAGCTGAATTCAAACCTGGGTTCAGCCACTAATCAACTATGTGTTTGATTTTCGGCAAGTTACTTAGACCCTTGGTGCCTCTCAGTTTGCTCATATGTAAAATGGGGACAAGAACAGTATGAATCACAGAGTTGTAGTCGAGAACAAATGAAATAGTACACATAAAACAATAAATATGGCCTAGCACATACTGAGTGCTCAAAAAATACTAGAGAGGCAACTGGGTGGTGCGGTCCATTAAGCATTCAGGATTGTGAGACTGAGCCCCGCATCAAGCTCCATACCTAGCAGGGAGTCTGCTTAAGACTCTCTCCCCTTCTCCCTCTGCCCCACCCTGAGCATGCACACTCGTGTCTCTCTTAAATAAATCTTTTAAAATAATAAAATAAATAAATACTAGATATTAGTCTTAAATCAGTTCTTCATAAATAGTCCATATTACTTTCTCATTGTCCGAAAAATTACTTTGCAAAAGCAGCAATACCACGGCTCCTTTTCAAAAAGATACAAACTAAATTTAACTTACCAAAAAGATTCAGTTAATTATAAAAAAAAGACTGAAAATCCAAACCATGATATAAAATCTTTAACTGGAAAAACAATACAAGAAAATTATTGATGATGATGAAAACACCAATGAAGTTCCTCCTTCCCTGGAAACACATGGTTTAGGAAACTTTTTTTTTTCCTTTTTTTTTTTTTTAAGATTTTATTTATTTATTTGTCAGATAAAGAGCGAGCAAGAGCAAGCACAGGCAGAGTGGAAGGCAGAGTCAGAGGGAGAAGCAGGCTCCCCGCGGAGCAAGGAGCCCGATGTGGGACTCGATCCCAGAACGCTGGGATCATGACCTGAGCCGAAGGCAGCTGCTTAACCAACTGAGCCACCCAGGCGTCCCATTTTTTTTTTTTTTCCTATTTTAAAGCTAAAAAAGTGACCTACTTCAGTAATACTAAAGACTATAAGCAGTGAATTTTTATGGCCATGAGAAATATCAGCAAGCCACTAAAATATGAAACAATTACTGGACATTGATAGATCAATTACACATTTACCATAGGATATATATTGTGATACTGGTCCAAAAAAGAAATAAAGATACACATATTAGCAGAATATTTTCTAAGATGCATAATACCTGATAGAGTCCCAGTCATTCCACAAATATTTACAGGATACCTATCATTTTTTAATACATGTCTTATCAATTACTTATATTCTTTAGGAGACTACTATTTTAAAATCTCTTTTTTCCCCTCTTCTCTAATCCACCTATAATTTTTCTTCTAAATACTTGGCGGGGATGGAAAATTGGCAAGAGATGGTGATTTAAAAATATCTAAATACATTTCTTTCTAAGTCAATAGGGAGTAGGAACCAATATTCTTAGACTGAGATAAACCTCCATTTTAAAAAATAAAAAATCAAACTCCATTGTATTTGAGGCCTATAATTTTATTAGTGACATTATAAAATTAATAAAAATAAAATTCAAAAATGATTGCAGCTTATTAATAACCGACACATTAGTAATATAAAACATTTAGGCAAAACTTATTTTGCCTGTTGATAAATCTACATAAGAAATTTGTTTTATTTTTTTTGACGATTTTACTTATTTATTTGACAGAGAGAGACATAGCAAGAGAGGGAACAGAAGCAGGGGGTGTGGGAGAGGGAGAAGCAGGCTTCCCACTAAGCAGGGAGCCCTATGCGGGGCTCAATGCCAGGATCCTGGGATCATAACCTGAGCTGAAGGCAGACGCTTAACAACTAAGCCACCCAGGCACCCCTCTATAAGAAATTTAAATTAACCAAAAGTTCATCTGGGTTAACCCAGGTGACTACAATTTAAAGATACAAAATAAGGAAGATTTTAGTAGTTTTTTTTTTCAAAGATATTAAATTATAGAAAGTTCCCAAGTAATCTGCATGAGTGACCCCTGGTATTTCTTTCTCAAGGATCGGAGACACTGGGGTCTCAGAAACACTCCTAGGTTGACCTCAATAGAATTTACTCTTGTTTCCAAGTCCCAATGGGAACAAGAAGTCAGGAATAAGAAGTATGGCATTTTTATTAATAGAAGCATTCTCTCAGGATTCATTGCCTCCAGGTACTTCTCCACAAAATGACAAACAAAATACTTCCTAGTGACATCATATCAATTTATTGATTCCTTCAATCCACAGGTTCTTTTTATTAAGCTTCTTCAATGTGCCAGACTATTAGTTCTAAAGGCTGGTACACAGAGTTGAGCCAGAGAGATAAGTCTTGCCCTCATAGAGCTTATATTCTAAAGGAGGAAGACAAATTAACAACATCAGTTAGTAAAGTTAGAGATAAATGTTTTGAAGAAAATAAAACAAGGAAGGTAATGTAAAAGACTGGTAGGAAAAGAGGACAAAACACTTCTTTAGCTAAGAGGGTCAGGGAAAAATGCTTTGAGGCGGAAATATTTGAGATCAAACCTGAATGAAGAGAAGATACCAACCAGTTAAGATCTACAAAGGAGAGCATTCCAGGTCTAGGAACGTAAGTACAAAAGCCAATAGTTAGAAATGGGTTTGATGGGTTCAAAGGTCACAAAGGTGATCAATGTAGCTAAAGCAACTAAGGAGTAGTAAAAGATAAAGTCAAAGAAATCTTTAGACTAAATCAAATAGGATCTTATTAGCCAAAGGCATTTGGAGTTTATTCTAATTGTAGTGAGAAACCTCCAGAAGGTTTAAAGTAGCTTCAATTGGGTCTTCATACCCATTACTATGTTACACAAATATACTCTCAATTCAGAATTAGATTTAGGATACCCAAAGAACCTCTGAGAGAAGATAAACATGTCTACAAACATTAAGTTACAAATGACTGGAAGGGAACAAAAAGCATTTTTCAAAGATAAAAATTATTACACTAAGTCAATCAGAGAAAGATCATATGATCTCCCTGATATGAGGAAGTGGATGCAATGTGCGGGGTTTGGGGGGTAGGAAAAGAATAAATGAAACAAGATGGGATCGGGAGGCAGACAAACCATGAGAGACTCTTACTGTCACAAAACAAACTGAGGGTGACCGGGGGGAGGAGGATAGGGAGAGGGTGGTGGGGTTGTGGACATTGGGGAGGGTATATGATATAATGAGTGCTGTGAAGTGTGTAGACCTGGCAAATTCACAGACCTGTACCCCTGGGGCTAATAATACATTATATGTTCATAAAAAATTTAAAAAATTTTAAAAAAATGATTTCACTTGCAAGGTTAATATCTACAGTCAGTGTTTATAATTTTAATTATCTTCTTGCCTTGTTCCAAAGTTAAATCTAAAAGCTGAAAATTAATAACAGTGTAACCTTATTATGTCCATGTAAATATTAATCAGTTCACATTAATATTCCTCTTAATGAGTTTTTTGAAAAGAGAATGTACTCCAGGATCCAGCACAAAAGGCAAAGAAAAATTACCCAAACAATAGTTCAGAGATAAAGACTGATTTCAGAGGTTCCAACATGAAAAAGGAGTTCCAAAAGAAGAAAATGTTGGAAATGAAAGAGAAGTAATATTCAAAGAGATAATAACCAAGAATTTTCCAAATGAAAGAAAGAAGTGTATTTTGAGATCAAAACTACACTTTTGGCACTAGGTAGCAAAAATAAAACTAAATCCCCATATATGTACACATACAGATCAATGGAATAATAGAGAAAGAGACCTATACACAGAATACAAACTAATGTTCAAAAACAGTAACAAGGTAATTCAGTGGCAAAGGATAGTCTTTTTAACAAATTGTGCTGAACAACTGGATGTCCATAAGAAAACAAAAAAACAAAACAAAAAAAAAAACTTCTGAGCTTTACCTCTGTACCTCTGTAGGGGCCAAGGGCAGGCTGCCCCTCAGATGGGCCACTTTGCCATGAAGATTAATTTGGTTAAAAACCTATTAAAACCCAGCAGATTTAGGAACAGTTCTTTACCTTCCACACAACTGCCTACAAAAAATTTAAATAAAGGACCTGGTCTGGGAAGAGAGCTACCTACAATATAATTACATTATACTATGAACTAGGTATGGCATATATGGAGGAATCTACCCAGGCCTTGGCCTTGATCCAAGTTTTCTATGTCACATTGTTTCTGGGTGGCCCCAAAAATATTTGAAACATTTACTCATTTTCATCTTCCAGTGAATTGTATTCCTTCCCTCTGACGTCCCAGACCCCTGCCCACTCCTTCTCCTTAGTTCAGAATAACATATACACCCCACCTTGCCTGTCTTTCGAATTTCCATGTCTGTATGGATTACCCATACGTATGAATTAAATTTGATTTTCTCCTGTTGATCTGTCTCTTGTCAAGATGATTTTTAGTTCAGCTAGAAGAATCCTGAAGAGAACAGGTAATTCTTACCTGTTCTTGCCAACCTGTTCTTCCCTGTTCTTACCAACACTTCACTCCCTGTGCAAATATTATCTCAAAATGAATTATAGATCTATATGTAAGAGTTAACAACTATAAAACTTTCAGATTGAAAATACAGGAGAAAATTTTTGTGACTTTGGGTTAAGGTAAATATTTCTTAAGAAACTAAAGTATAAACTATAAAAGAAAAACCAGTGAACTGGACTTCATCAAAGTTTAAAACTTATACTCTTCAAAAGACAGTTAAGAAAATGAAAACACAAGCCACATGTCCTGGAATATAATATTTGCAAAATGCACTATCTGATAAAGGACTTATCTCCAAAATTTATAAAGTACTAAAAACTCATTAAGAAAACTCGATTTTTATTTTATTTTTTTAAAAATAAAATATTTATTTTATTTATTTATTTATTTGACAGACAGAGATCACAAGTAGGCAGAGAGGCAGGCAGAGAGAGAGAGGGAGAAGCAGGCTCCCCGCTGAGCAGAGAGCCCGATGTAGGGCTCGATCCCAGGACCCTGGGATTATGACCAGAGCTGAAAGCAGAGGCTTTAACTCACTGAACCACCCTGGCACCCAAATAAAACTCATTTTTAAATGGGCAAAAGAAGAGGTACAGATGGTAAATAAGCATATGAAACAATGCTCATATCATTAGTCATTAAGGAAATGCAAATTAAAATTACAATGAGGTGCCACAACACACTCATTAAAAAAGCAAAAATAAAGTTTTGTTTTTTTTTTTTTCTTTTAGAGGCAATATCAAGTGCTGGCAAGGATCCAGAATAATTGAAACTTTTCATACATTGCAGGTAAATGTATAAAGTACAATACATACATACACACAATCATATGGATGAATCTCAAAAGCATTATGCTAAATGAAATAAACCAATACAAACGTGTGATTCTACTTATAAAGCCTTCTGGAAAATACAAAACTATAGGGAATGAAACCAAATTGATAGCTGCCAGAAGCAGATGCAAAGGGGAGGGGAATAAATACAAAGGGACATGAAGCAAGGTTGAGAGATGATGGAAATGTTGTGTATGCTGATTTTGGTGGTGGCTACATGACTGTATCTGTTCATCCATACTCACTAAACTATGTCTGAGAAGGTGAATCTTACTGTGTATAAGTTATACCTCAATAAACCTGACTATAAAAACTCACAGAAAACTTTGTAACAGACTTGCACAAAATTAAGGATAAAAAGAAAATCCTAAAAGCCCAAGAGCAGAAAAAGAAAAGGAAAAAAAACTAGACTGAAGGAGATGTCAAAAGACAACAGAGTCGTATTTTCAAAGTACTTGCTAAGGGGAGGTAAAAGAAAGAAAGTAAGGAATGAGGGAACAAAGAGGAAAGGGAGGGAAAATATCCGTTAACCTAGAATTTTGCAACCAATTAATTATCCAAGAGGGATGGCAAAACAAAAAAATTTCAGACACACAAAGGCTAATAGAGTTTATGAACCACAGAGCTTCACTAAGAGAACTAAAAGATGTATTTCAGCAAGAAAAGCAAGTTCAAATGGAAACACAAGGTACTGAAAAAACAGGTATAGAGAAAATATAATGGCAAATTTAGTAATTTTGATTGAACTGAATAATGATAGTGATCTTTGATACTGACATTGAATACTGAACTGATAATTAAATATAAATAAAAACATATTTTTCTTTTACAACAAAAGGCAAACAAACTATAGGGAACAACAGTAAGACTGGTGAAGATAGCAAATGAGTAAAGTATGTTTCAGGTCAGTGTCATGCTTGGGAGGACAAAAATCCTGTGTGGGAGGCAGAATTCTGTCTGCCTCCTGTAAATATGCCTTATTTAATTCCCTCTCCTTGAGTGATGGCAGCACCTATGAATATAATGGAATGTACCCCCAAAGTCAGGTTATTAATCAGTGGACTTTGAGTTAATCAGTAGGGAGATTATCAGTATGGGCTGATAAATCTAGATCTAGGCAGAGACATACTCCTGCTGACTTGGAAGAAAGGAAACATCATTGTTGTAAACTATCCATGGAGCCAGGAAGCCATGGAACTGCAGGCAGCATCTGGGAGCCAAAAGGATTACCCAACCAATAGCTATCAAGAAAATGCCACCACCTAGGTCTGTGATTTAGATAAACCTTTAACACCTCTCATTTTCCTCATCTAAAAAACAAAGAGTTTGTAGCAGATGATCTAAGACACCTCCTAGTCCCAGTATTTTATTAGGTGTGAAATGATTCCTAGTTGAGGAGAGACTCTTATGGCTCACTTGTTTATGCCTCTGAAATGCTATTTACTCAGATATATATGCACATGCCCCCATCTATATTATAGACAACATTTAAAATAGCTTACATGAGTTATAGTCTGACTTTAGACATCACCATTATTTTACTATCCACTTCAAAGTAATTTTGTTGTAGAAATTTTGCATTTTAATCTGATAGTTCAAAATAAATTCTACTGATACATAAGGATAATTCTGAAAAGTGAGTAACTGCTTATGATAAACATATATTCTAATGACTCATGCAATGATTCTCAGCCTTTCCTTGTTGGTATTTCTCAGAGTTCCAGTCACAGCTCTAGTCTCCTCTTAGGGACCTAACCCATTCACAACCACAGTTTCAACAATCACATAAAAGTTAGGTCTCCCAAATCTCAGATCTACTACCTGAGGTCCATACTCATATATTCATTGTCCATTTACATAACACCATCTGTTGTCAATATTTCGAATTCAACACACTGGACAAAGAACCGGCCTCCCACTCCTCTGCCAAATCTGTTCTTCTATTTATTATCTTGATGAATAAGAACAAAGTCCACTCGGATGTCCAAGTCAGAAATTTGAAGCCACTTGGACTTGTTTCCTCTCACCCCTCACGTCTAGTTACCAAACACTATTGAACTGACACATCACTGTCTTTTATTTCTTCTCAATATTCTTTGTTCCCACTGCTATTACTTAATTACCTTACTAAATCCTGATAATTTAATTTCTTACTGGATCCTGACAATAGATTTTTAATTAATTTTTTAAAAAGAGTTTATTTATTTATTTGACAGAGAGAGAGCTCACAAGGAGGCAGAGAGGCAGGCAGAGAGAGAGGGGGAAGCAGGCTCCCCGCAGAGCAGACAGCCTGATGTAGGACCCAATCCTGACCCTGAGATCAGACCTGAACCGAAGGCAGAGGCTTAACCCATTGAGCCATGCAGGCGCCCCTTGAAAATTAATTTTAAAATAACAAAGTGTAAGTAAGGATGTAGAGAAAAGAGACCCTCATGAACCATTGCTGGGAATGTAAACTGGTGCAGTCACTAAGGAAAACAGCATGGAGGTTCCTCAAAAATAAAAAATAGAACTGGGGCCCCTGGGTGGCTCAGTCAGTTGAGTGTCTTGACTCCTGATTTTGGCTCAAGTCATGATCTCAGGCTCCTCGGATTTAGCCTTGCACTCAGTGTGGAGTCTGCTTGGGATTCTCTTTCTCCCTCTCTGTCTCTGCTCCTCCTTCCCTCACACTCTCTCTCTAAAATAAGTAAATAAAATCTTTAAATAAATAAATACAGAATTTTGTGTAAGATGGCAGAGAAGTAGGAGACCCTGTTTCAACCAGTCCCCTGAAGTGAGCTAATTATCTACCAGAACACTCTGAACACCCATGAAACCAGCTTGAGATATAGGATTATACACTTCTGAATCCCTACAGGGGCAGAAGACACCAGCGGACAGGTAAAGCATACTAGGAATGATCAGACTGATATCAGAGGATAAAAAGAAGGAGGAGGGAGTCACCAGAAGCAACCCATTGGAAAGAAATACCCCAATACAAAAGTGCCCTGTGATTGGGGACAAGCATTGACTTGGAGTCTAGTTTAAAGCACTCAAAAAGAGCAACTGGTGGAATTGGGCAGTCACCAGCAGGCCTAAGCCCTGGACCCAGATTGGCCACTGCCGGCAACCACCGGTGCCAGAGAAAGTCCGTCAGCAGAGGAGCCTCCAGTTCCTGGTCCCAGAGCCCCCAGGGTTGCGAAGCTTAAGAGAGTCTGGTGGGCATTCTCTAGAACCATAGCCTTTTGCATTCGTGTTCACTGTGCGACCAGGATCTGAAACATGCTCCCCAACCTCGCCTGAGAGTGTTCCCTGTGGATGCTAGCCGGTGGTCTATAGGACCGGCAGAGAGTCTGAACACTCCCAACCTGGACTTGAAAGAACTACCCCAGACAGCAGTCCGGGCAAAGGCAGCCACCAGAAGCAGGCTCCCTAGACCAACATCCCTCACAGTTATGGCACGGGGGTGCAGGGACAGGCGGGTGCTTCAGGCCACAAGAGACCATCGGGGTTCTCTGCTTCGGACTAAACCTCTGAAAAGCCACAAAAAGCTGCCAAATAACAAAAACCTCCAGAGAACAAAAGCCTGAAAAACTGGTTTCCACAGAGCCCAGCCCCTTGACAGGGAGCAGGAGGACTCAACCCAAGCAAGACCAACTGAAAAACAACTCGGCAGGCCCCTGCCCCAGAAAGCCAGCCAAAAGAAGGAGCAAAAGAACCAGAGGACAACCACCACTGGGTCCCCATAAAACTGTAAAACCCCAATATCAGGGGAAAACAATTTAGCTCCCGGTACTGTCTAAAACCTGTATATTTCATAGTACTACTTTTTTTTTTTTTTAAGATTTTATTTATTTGTCAGAGAGAGAGAGTACAGGCAGGCAGAGTGGCAGGAGGAGGAAGAGGGAAAAGCAGGCTCTCTTCGGAGCAAGCTCCCCACAGAGCAAGGAGCCCAATGCAGAACTCGATCCCAGGACGCCAGGACGATGATCTGAGCCGAAGGCAGTCGCTTAACTGATTGAGCCACCCAGGTATCCCACTACTTTTATTTTTGATTCATTCTCACTATTCTTGTCCTTTTTAATTTCTTTTAACCTATTTACCATTACAACTAGAGGTTTAATACAACATATTCCACAATAACCTTATTTTTTTTTTTAAGATTTTATTTATTTATCAGAGAGAGAGAGGGAGAGAGAGCGAGCACAGGCAGACAGAATGGCAGGCAGAGGCAGAAGGAGAAGCAGGCTCCCTGCCGAGCAAGGAGCCCAATGTGGGACTCGATCCCAGGATGCTGGGATCATGACCTGAGCCAAAGGCAGCTGCTTAACCAACTGACCCACCCAGGCGTCCCCCACAATAACCTTTTAACTTGAACTTTTTTCATACATATACCTGTATTTTTCTTTTTCTTTTCTATTTTATTTCTTTTTAATATACATATAGATCATATAGATATAAACTTCAAGGTAATCCTCTTTTCCTAATCAATACTACCCCTATATATAAACCACTTTTAATCTCCCTTTATCTCTGGAAAGTTGAGTCTTTTAACAAAGATATCAAGATACACCCAGTAAGAATCAAAATAACCTTCCTTGCCCACATCGAGGATTTATAACCACCCTCCCATCTTCTTCTTCTGTCAGTGTTTCTGTGTATTTGTTTTTGTTCTGGGATTACATAAATCTCATCCTTGGGGTTCATTTTGGCTGGGATCTTTTTTTTTTTTTCTTGTCATTTACTTTTTGTTTCTCTTTTTGTTCGTCCGTTTTTGTTTGTATACCTTATATATCTTACCTTTGGGGCCCATTCTGGCTGGGTCTTTTTTTTTTTTTTTTTTTTCTGTCTCTCTTTCTCTTTCTCTGTTTTTCTTTTTTCTTTCTCTTTGGTGGTGGCTTCCGATTGCTCAGAAGCGTTCCAGGGTGCACCCTGCCTGGATTGCAGTTCATATATTCAGCTACACATCCCCTCAACCACCTCTCACCAAAATGACTAGGAGGAGGAACACCCAACAGAGGAAAAATTCAGAGACTGTGCCCTCTCCATCAGAGCTACTGGATATGGACATAAACAGTATGTCTGAAAAGGAATTCAGGGTAACAATTATCCAGGCAATGGCTAGGTTGGAGAAAACCATTAGTGACTACATGGAATCCGATTAAGGCAGAAGTGAGAGGCACTGGGGAAGAAGTCAAAAATGCTATCAATGAGATCCAATCTAATCTAAATACTCTAACAGCTACAGTAACTGAGGCAGAAGATAGAATTAGTGATCTAAAGGACAAACTGATAGAGAAAAAGGATCAGGAGGAGCCCTGGAACAAACAGCTTAGAAGCCATGAAAACAGAAGTAAGGAAATAAGTGATGCCATGAAATGTTTCAATGTCAGAATTATTGGGATCCCTGAGGGGGTGGAGAAAGAAAGAAGACCAGAAGATATAGCTGAAAAAATTCTCCATGAAAATTCTCCCAATATGGGTTATGGACCCAATGTTTGTGTCCTAGAGATAGAAAGATCAACCCCCAAGATGAACGATCTCAAGGCACCTGATTACAAGACTGATGAATCATAATTTTAGACAAGAGATCTCAGAGCGGCTAGGGGGAAAAGATTCCTTACATACAGAGGAAGGTCCATCAGAATAACGTCAGACCTGTAAACAGAAACCTGGCAAGCCAGAAGGGGCTGGCAAGACATATTCAGGGCACTAAATGAGAAGAACATGCAGCCAAGAATACTTCATCCCGCAAGGTTGACATTCAAAATGGATGGAGAGATAAAGAGCTTCCAAGACCAGTAAGGTTTAAGAGAATATGTGACCACCAAGCCAGCACTATAAGAAATATTAAGTGGGGGTTCTATAAGAGAAGAAAGAATAAAGAAAGAAAGAAGAAAGAACCCAAGAGTGTCATAAAACAGAAATTTACAAAGACAATCTATAGAAACAAGGACTTCACAGGCAACATGATGTCAATAAAAACGTCTCTTTCAATAATCACTCTCAACGTGAACAGCCTAAACCCTCCCATAAAACAGCACAGGGTTGCAGACTGGATAAAATGACAGGACCTGTCCATATTCTGTCTACAAGAAACCCATTTGGGACCTAAGGATATATCCAGACTGAAAGTGAAGGGATGGAGAAGCATCTTTCATGCCAATGGGCCTCAAAAGAAAGCTGGGGTAGTGATTCTCATATCAGATAATTTAGATTTTAAACTAAAGACTGTAGTCAGAGATAAAGAAGGACACTACATCATTCTTAAAGGGTCTATCCACCAAGATAGACCCTTTGCCTAACAATTGCAAATATTTATGCCTCCAATACTGGAGTAACTACATAAGATGACTGTTAATTAAGATAAAGAGCCATACTGATATGAATACATTAATAGTAGGGAATCTTAACATGCCATTCTCAGTAACAGACAAATCATCCAAGCAGAAAATTAATAAAGAAACAAGAGCATTGAATGACATTGGACCAGATGGACCTCATAGATATACAGAACATTCCACCATAAAACAACAGAATACTCATTCTTCTCAAGCGTACATGGAACTTTCTCCAGAATAGACCACATACTGGGTCACAAATCAGGGCTCAACTGATACCAAAATTGAGATTACTCCCTGTGTATTCTCAGACCACAATGCTATGAAACTGGAACTCAACCACAAGAAAAAGTTTGGAAGGAATTCAAACACTTGGAAGCTAAAGACCACTCTGCTTAAGAATGTTTGGCTTAGGGGCTCCTGGGTGGCTCAATGGGTTAAGCCTCTGCTTTCGGCTCGGGTCATGATCTCAGGGTCCTAGAATTGAGCCCCGCATCGGGCTCTCTGCTCAGCGGCGAGCCTGCTTCCCCCTTTCTCTCTGCCTGCCTCTCTGCCTAGCTGTGATCTCTTTCTCTGTCAAATAAATAAATAAAATCCTAAAAAAAAAAAAAAAAAAAGAATGTTTGGATTAACCAAGAAATCAAAGAAAAACTTAGACAATTCATGAAAACCAATGAGAATGAAGACACTGGTTCAAAATCTATGGGATACAGCAAAGGCAGTCCTAAGGAAAAATACATAACCATACAAGCCTCCCTCAAAAAAATGAAAAATCCAGAATACACCAGCTCTCTTTACACCTTAAAAAACTGAAGATCAACAAAAAATTAAGCCAACCCCACACACAAGAAGGGAAATGATCAAGATTAGAGCAGAGATCAATGAGATAGAAACTAGAGATACAGTAGAACACATCAACGAAAGAAGAAGCTGGTTTTTTGAAAGAATCAATAAGATCGATAAACCACTGGCCAAACTAACCCAAAAGAAAAGAGAGAGGACCCAAATTAATAAAATTATGAATGAAAAGGGAGAGATCATGACTAACACCAAGGAAACAGAAACAATCATCAGATGATCAACAGTTATATGCCAATAGGTTAAGCAACCTAGATGAAATGGATGCATTCCTGGAAACCTGTAAGCTTCCAAAACTGAATCAGGAATAAACTGACAACCTGAACAGATGAATATCTAGTAATGAGACTGAACCAGTGATCAAAAACCTCCCAAAAAACAAGAGCCCAGGACCTGACAGATTCCCCGGAGAACTCTACCTAACATTCAAAGAAGAAGTAACACCTATTCTCCTGAAGCTGTTTCAAAAGACAGAAACAGAAGGAAAACTTCCAGACTCTTTTTATGAAGCCAGCATTACCCTGATACTCAAACCAGGCAAGAGCCCACCAAAAAGGGGAATTTCAGACCAACATCCCTGATGAATATGGATGCCAAGATTCCCAACAAGATCCTAGTTAGTAGGATCCAACAGTGCATTAAAAAGATTATCCACCATGACCAGGTGGGATTTATCCATGAGAGGCAAGGGTGGTCCAACATTCACAAATCAATTAATGTGACAGAACAGATCAATAAGAGAAGACAGAAGAACCACATGGTCCTCTCAATTGATGCAGAAAAAGCATTTGACAAGATACAGCATCTGTTCCTGATTAAAACTCTTCAAAGTATTGGGATAGAGGGTATATTCCTCAACTTCATAAAATCTATCTATGAAAAACCCACAGTGAATATCATCCTCAATGGGGAAAAGCTGACAGCCTTCCCTTTGAGATCAGGAACATGACAAGGATGTCCACTCTTGCCACTGCTGTTCAATGTACTAGAAGTCCTAGCAACAGCAGTCAGACAACAAAAAGAAATAAAAGGTATTCAAATTGGCAAAGAAGAAGTCAAACTCTCTATCTTTGCAGATGACATGATACTTTATAAGGAAAACCCAAATGACTCCACCCCAATTCAGTAATGTGGCAGGATACAAAATCAATGTACAGAAATCAGCTGCTCTCTTATACACTAACAATGAAAAAAATAGAAAGGGAAATTAGAGAATAGATTCCATTTACTATAGCACTGAGAACCATAAGATACTTGGGAATAAACCCAACCGAAGAGGTAAAAGATCTGTACTCAGGAATTACAGAACACTCATGAAAGAAACTGAAAAAGACACAAAAAGATGGAAGAGCATTCCATGCTCATGGATCAGAAGAATAAAATGTCTATACTGTTAAAATTGTTATACTGTCTATAATTGTTAAAATGTCTATACTGCCTAGAGCCATCAATTGTTAAAATGTCTATACTGCCTAGAGCCATCAATATTTTCAATGCCATCCCAATCAAAATTCCACCAGTATCCTTCAAAGAGCTGAAACAAACAATCCTAAAATTTGTATGGAACCAGAAGAGATCCCAAATTGCTAAGGAAATGTTGAAAAAGAAAAACAAAACTGGGGGAATGATGTTGGCTGACTTCAAGCTTTACTGAAAAGCTACGATCACCAAGACAGCATGGTACTGGCACAAAAACAGACGCATAGACCAGTGGAACAGAGTAGAAAGCCCAGATGTGGACCCTCAACTCTATGGTGAAATAACCTTTGACAAAGCAGGAAAAAGTACACAGTGGAAAAAAGTCTCTTCAATAAATGGTGCTGGGAAAATTGGACAGCTGTGTGTAGAAGAAGGAAACTTTACCACTCTTATACCATACACAAAGATAAAATGGAAATGGGTTAAAAAACTCAACATGAAGCAGGAATCTATCAAAATCCTAGAGGAGAACACAGGCAGTAACCTCTTCGACATCAGCCACAGCAACTTCTTTCAAGACATGTCTCGAAAGGCAAAGGAAACAAGTGAAAATGAACTTTTGGGACTTCATCAAAAACAAAAGCTTCTGCACAGCAAAGGAAACAGTCAACAAAACACAGAGGCAACACACGGAATGGGAGAGCATATTCGCAAATGACACTACAAAGGGCTGATATCCAAGATCTATAAAGAACTCCTCAAACTCAACACGCACAAAACATATAATATGTCAAAAAATGAACAGAAGGGGCACGTGGGTGGCTCGGTGCCTCTGCCTTCGGCTCAGGTCATGATCTCAGGGTCCTGAGATCAAGGCCCGTATTATGCTCTCTGCTCAACAGGGAATCTGCTTCCTCCTCTCTCTGCCTGTCTCTCTGCCTACTTGTGATCTCTCTCTCGATCTCCCTCTCTCTCTCTCTCTGTCAAATAGATAAATAAATAAATAACTCTTTTTAAAAAAATAAATAAATGGACAGAAGACATGAACAGACACTTTAAAGAAGACATACAAATGGCCAACAGACACATGAAAGTATGTTCATCATCATGAGCCAGCAGGGAGATTCAAATCAAAACCACACTGAGATACCACCTTACACCAGTTAAAATGGCCAAAATCAACAAGACAGTAAACAACAAGTGTTGAAGAGGATGTGGAGAAAGGGGAACCCTCCTACACTGTTGGTGGGAATGCAAGTTGGTGCAGCCACTTTGGAAAACAGTGTGGAGATTCCTTAGGAAATTAAAAATAGAGTTACCCTATGACCCTGTAATTGTACTACTGGGTATTTACTTCAAAGATACAGATGTAGTGAAAAGAAGGGCCACCTGTACCCCAATGCTCATAGCAGCAATGGCCACAGTTGACAAACTGTGGAAATAACCAAGATGCCCTTCAACGGACGAATGGATAAGGAAGATATTGTCCATTTATACAATGGAGTATTATGCCTCCATCAGAAAGGATGAACACCCAACTTTTCTATCAACATGGATGGAACTGGAAGAGATTATGCTGAGTGAAATAAGTCAAGCAGAGACAGTCAATTATCTTATGGTTTCACTTACTTGTGGAGCATAAGGAATAACACGGAAGACACTGGGGATGGAGAAGAGAAGAAAATTGGGAGAAATCGGAAGAAGAGACAAACCATGAAAGACTGTGGACTATGAGAAACAAACTGAGGGTTTGAAAGGGGGAGGTGGGTGATGGGTGAGCCTGGTGGTGGGTATTAAGGAGGGCACATATTGCATGGAGCACTGAGTATGGTACATGAACAATGAATTCTGGAACACTGAAAAAAATAATAAAATAATAAATAAACATAAAAGAACTACCATATGATCTAGCAATTCCACTTATGGATATTTATCTGAAGAGAATGAAAACACTAACTTGAAAAGAGATCTGCAGCCCATGTTTGTTACAACATCATTTACACTAGCCAAGACATGGAAACAACCTAAGTGTCTATCAACAGGTGAATGGATAAAGAAAATGTGATGTATATATACACTGTGGAATATTATTCTGCCATTAAAAAAAAAATTCTGCGCCTGGGTGGCTCAGTGGTTTAAAGCCTCTGCCTTTGGCTCAGGTCATGATCCCAGGGTCCTGGGACTGAGCCCCGCATTGGGCTCTCTGCTCAGCAGAGAGCCTGCATCCTCGTCTCTCTCTGTCTGCCTCTCTGCCTACTTGTGATCTCTGTCTGTCAAATAAATAAAATCTTAAAAAAAAAAAAATTCTGTCACTTGCAACAACACGGATGGAACTCAATGGCATTATTTTAAGTAAAATAAGCTAGACAGAGAAAGACAAATAACATATGATTTCACATTTATATACAGAATCTAAAAAACAAAAAACCATAGGACACCTAGACACAGGATGGGGGTTGAGAGGGTGGGTAAAATCAGTGAAAGAGGTCAAAGGTACAAAATTCCAGTTGTAAGATAAATTAGTAGTGAGGGTGTATATACAGCATGGGAACTATAGTTAGCAACACTATTGGATATTTGAAAGCTGCTAATAGAGTAGATCTTAAAAGTTTTCATCAGCAAGAAAAAAAAACTGAAAATGGATGTTAACTAGACTCACTGTGATCATTTCACAGTAAATACAAATATCAAATCATTATATTTTACATCTGAAACTAACAGTACATGTCAATTATATCTCAATAAAAAAATACTTAAGTCAATCTTACTGGGGTATAATTTCATGCTATAAAACCCAGAGACTTTAAGTATATAGTTCAATATGGTTTTGACAAATGTAAACATTCATGTAACCACCCTCCCTATCACTATATAAAATATTTATATAATCCCAGAAAATTCCCAGGGCCCCTCTGTAGCCAGTTGCAACCCCTGCAACCCCAACTCACTCCAGGCAAACACTAATCTAATTTCTATCACCACAGACTCATTTTGCCTGTTCTGGAGAATCATGTAAATAGAATCACATAATAGGTACTTTTTTGTGCCTGGCTTCTTTCGTTCAGCACAATGTCTGTGATATTCATCCATGTTGTTGTATGCATCAGCAGTTTGTTTTTATTGTCAAGCAATATTCTAGTGCTTATCCACTATATTTTTTTGTTTATCTACTGTAACTGCTTCTTAACTCGCTCTACCTGCCAGCAGATACATAGACTTTGATCCATTTTCATATTGCTTCTGAAGTCATCTTTCTAAAATGCAAATCTGCCTGTGTCACTCATTTTTTTTCAGTTGTTCCTCATTGCCTACTCAATAAAAGATGGACCCCTGAACAAGATTTTCATGAACCTCCCATGCGTTAGCACCTAATTCCTCCTCAAAACCCACATGAATATACAGTTGCTTGGATCCCCAATGCCATTTCGCTATTTATAGTTTTTATATGTGAATCCATCCAAATCAGGGAGAAAAGTGATTGTTTCCAGTCATTTCTGGAAATAAATTTAGGTTCTGAGTATTATATAGCCTGAAGGCTCTAAATGAATTCATATTAATCCTATACATTTCGGAACTGACACAGTAAATACTAAAGTATACTTCATAGGTATGTGGTAAGTTGTCGATGTACTGTCTTGTCCTCATGTAATATAACAAACAATCACAAAGACTAAGACATAAAGGTATAATCTTTTATGGATAAGCTATAATCACACTAAAGATGCAATTTTATATCCTGCTTTTGTCCTTACTTCAAGAGCATTTTCCGTGTTGTTACACTTTATTCATAAATATTACTTTTGATGGCTAAAAAGTGTTAAAAAAAAAGTGTACATCTAATTAGTATAACACAGTTTTAAACCTTCTCCTATAGTTAGGCATTAGGTTACCATTAAATTTTTGTGTTAAATTTAAGTAATGATGAAATAAACATTTCATGTATAAAGTATATTTTACAATTTAGATAATTTTTTTTTTTTTTGGCACAGAATCCCACAGGGGAATTACTGTATTCAGAAAGTATAAATAGGGGCACCTGTGTGGCTCAGTGGGTTAAGCCTCTGCCTTTAGCTCAGGTTGTGATCCCACGGTCCTGGGATCCGAGCCCCATATCGGGCTGTCTGCTCAGCGGGGAGCTTGCTTCCTCCTCTCTCTGTCTGCTTCTCTGCCTACTTGTGATCTCTCTGTCAAATAAATAAAATTAAAAAAAAAAAAAAAAAAAAGAAGGGCGCCTGGGTGGCTCAGTGGGTTAAAGCCTTTGCCTTCAGCTCAGGTCATGATCCCAGTGTCCTGGGATCGAGCCCCACATTGGGCCCTCTGCTCCTCGGAGAGCCTGCTTCCTCCCCCTCTCTCTGCCTGCCTCTCTGCCTACTTGTAATCTCTGTCTGTCAAATAAATAAATAAAATCTTTAAAAAAAAATTAAAAAAAATTTTTAAAAAGAAAGTATAAATAATTTATGATTTTAATATATTTATAAAATATCACCATGTACTACACAGAAATAATTTTAATACCCTGGTCAACCTCACTCCCCTTTCCAAGCCTTGTTCCTCAGAGACAATCTCTATTATTCATTTGTTATAGTTATTATACTACTCTTTCCCTATTTACAACCACAGATATTGTTTTTTAACTTCCTGTTATGATAATGAGAATTTAGCTAAACTAACCACTTCTTACCTCCTCTGTTAAATCAGAGGAGGCTAAGTTTGTAATGCCAAATAATACACATAAATATATTTCTTCTCTCTCAACTTATAATGTCTTTTTATTAGTATCCTTAGTCTTTTCCAGTAGCTATGCATCTACTTTTACATTGGGAAGGCAAACAATATTTATAATTTATTTTGAAACCATAATAAAGTTGCTCATGTCAGTGGTTTTTAAAACCTGAAAATTAAATAAATAATATTTACATTACGATTATATAGATATTGTTAACTGAAGAAACAAGTAGTAAATTATGATTATGCTTCTTTTTACCAGGTACCAATATCATGATCCCTAACCCACTGAAAGAAAAATATTCTTACATGATGATCAAAGGATTATCTTGTAACTTTGATTCCAGCCTTTATAAAATAGTAACAGCCACATGAGGTAAAGTACTAAAATTTGTATTTCCTTAAGCCTTAGCAAGTTCTAACTTGCTGCTGATACAAAGTCCAATGCCAGGCTTCCAAATTAATGACTATTATTTTGCATCTGAGTCCAAAAATTTTTATCATCTTTTTTTTTTAAAGATTTTATTTATTTGACAGAGAGAGAGAGCACAAGCAGAGGGAGGGGTAGAGGGAGAAGCAGGCACCCTGCTAAGTAGTGAGCCTGATTCAGGGCTTGATCTCAGGACCCCAGGAGCACACCAGAGCAGAAGGCAGACATTTAACCAACAGATCCACCCCAGAACCCTGCACCTTTTTTTTTTTTTTAAAAGTATGCTCCATACTCCAGCTTGTAGCCAAGCATGGGGCTTGAATTCATGACCCCGAGATCAAGACCCGAGCTGAAGTCAAGATTTGGATGCTTAACCAACTGAGCCGCCCAGGCTCCCCCTGAAATTTTTATTGTCTTATAAAGGGTGCAAACAAAGTCATAAAGCATTCCCACCTGCCAGAGCATCTCGATAAAGCTGCACAAAATGATTAAAGATATCCTTCGGCAAACACTTTTCATCTGGTAGACACTGTAGAAGGATGACTATCTCAGATTGACCCACTGCATGCATTCCCTTGGTTGTGAAACACCAGCACTTCCTGTTCACATCTATGAATGGAATAAAAATATAAAAGTAAGACATTCTCCTCAATCCTTACCTTTAAAAAAATGCACAGAAATCTGATAAAATATAGCAAAGAATAAAATGTATTATACTGAATCTGTACAATTCAACTGTGAACTATTAATGCACTGAACCAAAGAACCAATGAAGAAAATAAAATATACGAATGACTCTGGCTTAAACAAATACTTAGAAAAGCAATGGGAAGGGAAGTAAAAGAAGAAACAGTGAAAGAAAATGGGCTTAAAATGTGTAATTGTTAAAAGAAAAGGCATTCCATTAAAAATAAATTAAATAAGACTAAGTATTTTAGGCTATAAAGAATATATTCCCCACCTGTATTTTAAAAAATTCACTAAATCAATCAATCAATCAATTAATTAATTCACTTTACCAAGGAAAAAAATTACTTATATAGAACTAGAAACAATAACAAAGGCCAGTATTACAGCTTTGGATTCAGGTTGTGAGCAAAAGAAAATATACTTTTATATATTTAAAATTTCATCTGTAACTGAAAGATTCTAGTTTTTTATTTTTTTAAAAGATTTTATTTTTTAAGTAATCTCTATAGCCAATGCATGGTTTGAACTTTACAATCCTGAGATTGATGAAGAGTTGCATGGTCTACTGCCTGAGCCAGCCAGGGACCCCAAGATTCTAGCTTTTTAAATTATTATCCTTTTTGGCAGAAAATTCTAGATAAACATCAACATGATTTTACTTGGTTTCATCCTATAAAAAGTGGTGAAAGAATGGCTTTTCTGGACTATTTACTTTCACTTCTTCACCTTAAGGCACTGTAGAGTCCCAACAGCACAAGCCATATATAGTTAAAAGTAATGTTCAATCTTTGACACTTATATCATTTGTACTCCATACATAATAGGATCCCCAAAGGAACTGAAACAAGATTCAAATATAATTACAGATCTCAAAATGTAAATCAAAACCAAGAAAAGTTCCCTTTCTTACACTTTGGGAATAATGTTACTTTATTATACCTAACAGGAAGCCCTAATACAACTGTATTAAGATGGTGTACACTTCAGGAATTCTGGGTTAGCTATTTTCTAAGTGTAACTTATAAACTAGATATGGTAAATTGAAATTTCACAAATTATCTTAAAATCTAATCCTATAAGGAAAGGGGGCAAGCATTAATAACTGGCCAAATATACAAGGGTACAATTAAGTAAACCAGAGCCCCCACTTTTTAATAAAGAACCTCAAAGGAAGTAGCAGATAGGTGTTTCTGGACTCCAAGGTCAACTTAATAAGTACCCAGTGGGAATTAGAAGACAGTTTCCCAGTGCTTCTCCCCAAAACTTGCCTATTGACATTCATTCAGGATAAATGCATTCTCTATGTTCCAACACCATCCTGGAATTAAGATTCCAATTTACTGTCCTCTTACTCATTCTGATGCCCAGAAGCTAGCCCCAAGAATTAAGAAGTTTCTTCTGAATCTTAACTTATGATGTGCTGAAGTTCTACTATGTGTCAGCTAACTAACCTTTTTTCAAATAAAGGTTTGCACATGATTAAGGTTTCTGAAATTTAAATCTTAGCATGTAAATTATTTGACCTTCCTGGATAATTTGTCCACCACCATTCTGGGGGTGAGTTGTGATCTAGCACATCCATCTTAGGAAGTTTTATTTGGCTTTCTCCATGGAGAATTCACCTATCTCTTCTCAAGAGTTTGTTACTCCCACAGCTGTCCTCTGGGATACGTTATTTTATACAAACCGATTTCTTTGGTACTCAGTTTTCAGTTAAGATGTGGCTCCACCCATATAAAAACAACTGTGTATAAGGAATTTGAAAGCTTTACTTATTATCTATGAGTAAGTAAAGTATCTCATTTTAATTTTAAAAAACAAATTTCTGGGTGCCTGGGTGGCTCAGTGGGTTAAGCCGCTGCCTTCAGCTCAGGTCATGATCTCAGGGTCCTGGGATCGAGTCCCGTATCGGGCTCTCTGCTCAGCAGGGAGCCTGGTTCCCTCTCTCCCTCTCTCTCTCTGCCTGCCTCTCCATCTACTTGTGATCTCTCTCTGTCAAATAAATAAATAAAATCTTTTAATAAAAAAAAAAAAATTTCTAACTTACAATTAACAATTTTAACCATTGACAACAAATTTGCATTCAAAACAAAGACAAGTGGGTCAGGACCACCATCCTCTAACTGCTGCATTACTGAAATCTGTGATGGTTTCTCTTCCACAGCATAATCTGTAAGGGAAGAAAACAATGTAAAAGATTAGTTAAAATGACAAATCAAGACGAAATCTGATGCAGGAATGGGCTGATTATTCACAAGAAAGAGTTAAGCACTTGATTTACAGATATGGTGAACATATCTGCTGACCCACTGTAATGCTAATAGTTTCCCTTTCATTCTCAAAAGTGACCCTGTCCAGTTTGGATGAGAACATGTTATCCTATAAATAGACTTCTCCACAAACTGACTTGTGGCATAATCTAAAGGCACCCCTTTAGCATATGCACCCCGCTGTTTATAGCAGCATTATCAATAATAGCCAAACTATGGAGAGAGCTCAAATGTCCATCGACTGATAAATGGATAAAGAAGAGGTGGCATATATATAATGGAATATCAGGCATCAAAAGGAAAGAAATCTTGCCATTTGCAAGGATGTGAATGGAGCTACAGTGTATTATGCTAAATGAAATAAGTCAGTCAGAGAAAGACAAATACCATATGATTTCACTCATGTGATATTTAAGAAACAAAACAGATGAACACAGGGGAAGGATAAAAGAGAGAGAGAGAGAGGGGGGAAGCAAACCATAAGAGACTCTTAACTTTATATATAGAGAACAAACTGAGGGTTGATGGGGAGGGGCATGGGCTGAATGGGTGATAGGTATTAAGGAGGACACTTGTGATAAGCTCTAGGTGTTGTATGTAAGCGCTGAATCACTAAATTCTACACTTACCATAAGTAAGAAACCAATCTTACCATATGTTAACTAGAATTTAAATAAAAACTTGGAAAAGAAAAGTAAAGATAGCCCTTTAACAAAATATCAACTATCATTTCGTTTCATTTCACTCCAACAAGAATTTCACATATAACATGTTCTAAGACCAACATTTGAAATAATCCATGATCTATAAGAAAGTGCTAATACCCTAACCTCCAGATGAAAAGGGTATTGTGGGGTTGAGGGAGAAGAGAATCCGACTTTTTACTCTATATTCTTTTGTACTGTTGAGAATTTTTTTACTATTAAAAAACTAAACTTAAAAAAAAAGTGCCCAGAAAATAAACTAAAACTAAAATAAACTAAAACCATGATAAGTGACTGGCTTTGTGAAACACTTCCTCTAAGTCAAGAGTTCAGCACATGTATCAATCACCAAAATCACCAGTAAATCATAACAGTTTCCAACATGGACAAGTTAATACTTGAGACCCTGCACAGAACCTTTCCCACTGAAACCCTGAAATGTGTATGTGTGAAATGTGTGTATCACAGTATCTGATATTCAGTCATGACATTTTGACTGATGGTACGTACCATCTTCCCAGTTTGAAGTCAAAATCGTGTATAATAACCAACAGAAACCAAAAAACTGTTTTTTAGATGTAAGAGGAAATGTCTATTTTACCAATAAATGGAAATGTTCATTGAAAAGAAAAATACTAAGTGACTTAAGAGAAAATATTTGTATGAAGTTATCCCACTGGAATACAAAACTGCAAAATTCTGGTGAAGAGACAGGAATAATATGGTTTAAGTAAGTATAAATAGTTGTTTCTTGTAGGAGGTATTTAAATAATTAGATTTAATGAAAATGAATCTTATTTAAACAATAGAGTAGGCCAATTTAACTTCTTGTAAGTTAAATCTAAGACTCATTAAAGTAACCAAAATTTGAACCTAAGTAGTAACTTTACTAACAAAAGAATGTTTTTAGAGGCTCTGAGTAAAGTAGTAAGGATTATACAATCAAAAGAATGCTTAACTTACATGAAAGTTCATAGCTGAACTATCTGGGACATGGCTGGATTTTATAGTCTGATACTTTCAGCCAACATTGCTGAGACCCCACAACAGACCCAGCATCATGGTAGGAGAAGACACGAGCATGAATTAAGTCTGAAGAAATGCATGGCTTAAGTGAAATGAATCAGACCTATAAAATAGCTAAATTATAGTAAGAAAGGTGTTAATATAGTAAGGGTGTATAAGAATTTCTATTCAGGGGCACCTGGATGGCTCAGTCAGTTAAGCCTCTAACTCTCGATTCCTGCTCTGGTCATGATGAGAGATTGAGCTCCATGTCAGGCTCCATGTTCAGCATGAGTCTCCTCAAGATCTTCCTCCTCCTGCTCCCTCCTCCTCTACTCCACCCCCAGTTAATGCACATGTGGTCTCTTTCTCTCTTTAAAATAAATAAATAAAATCTTAAAAGAAAAAAAACTAATTTCTTTTCAAACAGAGACGATGTAAAACACTACTACAGAGCAGCACTGGTAAGGATTCAGAGAGGAGCTTTTCATTACTCTGGATTTTGAAAAGTTGAGGATTTCTTCAAGGAGTCTACTGTATACAAACATATTCTAGGCAGAGGAAAGGAAGATAAGGAAAGTATTAATTACATGTCTACTTTACACCAGTCAATGTTCTCGCTACATACTTCCAGGTATGAAATCTGATTTAATACTCACAATGACTTTTAAGTAGGTATAATTACCTAAGTAAGATTAGGGAAAAGATTCAGGGAGGATAAATGAACTGCCCACTAGGTCACAGCTTGAAAGTAAGGGTATGAGGATTAAAATCCAGGTTTGTCCAGTTTTGTAGCCCATTCTCTCCCGACTATTCCACAGCGTAAGAAAAAACATGGAAGTGTGGAAAGTGAATATTCAGAAAACAGTAAATGATCTGTAATGTGCATAAAGTACTGGGGTATTGGATGGAAATAAAGTTAGAAAGATAAGTTGAGATAAAGTTGTAAGAAACATTGTATGCTAAAATGATTAATTTATACTGAAGACATTGGGAATCCACTGAATGTTTCTAAGCCAGAGCACTATATGACAATATCTATGTAATACAAAAAGATAATTGGCAACAACATGGAAGATAAAATAAAGGAGAGAAAGACTGAAGGCAAGGTGACCAGGTAAAAGACTAGGATAAAATTGTGGAAAGATGATTGATAAACCACCTCCTAAAAATGTACTAACTAGATGCTGATCTGCATGTATCAGCAATAAACTTTCACATAGAGATAAGCATTCTTTTGAACGGATAGTCATTTTACTTCTTACCAGAACTCAGTAAAAATATTTTTTAACAATAAAATTGCTATTTATGTTCAGTGCTCTCTATTTATCATATGTATAATTCACTGCAAAACAAAAAGTTAGATAATGTCCTGACTGTTCAATCAAGTGGGCCAAATCCTAGAATTATAGGCAACTCTTCAGTGTCATGTGTTTCAAAATACAAAGAAAAAAGTGCCAATGAACTACATTTATTTTATAATTAAAAATAATAAATCCTTCCAACAAATGAAATGACCTTATAATATAAAAACATAAATATCTACCCTAAAACTACCAGTAACAGCAACAATTACTTTCACGGCACTGAGTAGTTGTTTTCCCTGTTGGAGAAGAAAAAAGTGGTTATCACTCAAATTCTCTCTCCTTCCCTTAATTAGAAGACAACATCTGGCTTCCCACAATTACTATCCCTGTTTAATATGTAAGTCCGCATACCTCCTTTCACACCCGTGGAAATGAGAATGGGAGGAAGGCCATCTTCAGGAATTAGGTTCATTGCACTGCCAACAGGACTTCCAACCTGAGTTATGCTCCCAGAGAACAGAGAAATATCCGTCTAGGAAAAGCAAATCAGCAAAGTAAGCTTTACAGAGAGGTCCAGACTTTAGCAGGATATTGTTGAGAATATAAATGTGAATTTAAGTGAAAATTTGGAATTCATCCTTTTTGAAAAACAGCATAAGTTTCTCATTAACCTGTGGTTTCCTAAAAGCCTGGGTTTATACTATGAACATATTTCCAACTATAGAGTTTCTCTTTTTGGTATCACCAAATCATAATAATGACAGAAGAGGCCTTGTAATAGGTTAAAGCTTTCTCTACCTGGGTTTCCTCTGCCATAAAAGAAGATATTTTTAAAAACTTTAGCGGCAACAGAAACAAAGTTTCAATGTTATCTCAGTTTCTGAAACTTTAATACATTTGGGTCCACTTAATTCTCATTTACATTGCTTTTTATTTTTTATTTTATTTATTATTTTTAAAGTTTTATTTATTTGTCAGAGAGAGAGAGCAAGAGAGCACAAGGAGGAGGAGTGGCAGGCTCAGGGGAGCATATAAGGGACTCCTATATTATCCCAGGATTCTGAGATCATGCTGAGCCAAAAGCAGACGACACTTAACCAACTCAGCCCTAGGCGTCCCTTACAATGCTTTTTTAAAAATAACTTCAAGCCACCTAGGCATCCCTTATACTGCTTTTTTGAAAATAACTTCAAGAGACTCCTGAGTGATTCAGTCAGTTAAGTGCACCTAACTCCTGGTTTCGTTCGGCTCAGGTCATGATCTCAGGGACGTGAAATCAGGCCCCTTGTCAGACTCCATTCTGGGCACGGAGTCTGCTTAAGATTCTCTCTCTCCCTCTCCCTCCTTCCCTCCTCCCCTCCACTTTCTAAAAAATTAATTAATTAATTAATCAAAAATAACTTTGAGAATAGTGGTAATGGTTGTACAGCAATATGAATGGACTTAATACCACTGGTTTATACACTTAAAAATGATTAAAATGGCAAATCCGATGTTGCATATATTTTACCACAGTAAAAAAAGGGGTTAAAATTAACTTATAAAATACAGAGATTAAAGGAGTGCCTTGGGTGGCTCAATCGGTTAAGTGTCCAACTCTTGACTTCAGCTGAGGCTGTGATCTCAACTGGGTCCAGGCCCTATGTTGGGCTCCATGCTCAGCAGGGAGACTACTGGAGGATTTCTCTTCTTCTCTCTTTGCCCCTCCCCTGCTTGCCCGCTCCTTCTCTCTCTAGTAAATAAATGAATCTTAAAAAAAAATACAGATTAAAATAAGTCATTGTTTTTATTTACTATGCAGTGAAATAAAACTTCAAGTTCATTTTTCTTTGCATTAATATGAAGATCACATTAACTACACTATAAAGTATAATGATGAAACACACAGTTGGGGTGGAGTTAATTCTTTCAATCCATGAGCATGGAATGCTCTTCCACCTTTTTGTGTCTTCAGTTTCTTTCACGAGTGTTCTGTGGTTCCTCGAGTACAGATCCTTTACCTCTCTGATTAGGTTTATTACCAGGTATCTTACGGCTCTTGGTGTTATAGTAAATGAAATCGATTTTCTAATTTCCCTTTCTATATTTTCATTGTTAGTGTATAAGAAAGCAATTGATTTCTGTACATTGATCTTGTATCCTGCCACATTACTAAATGCTGTATGAGTTCTAGTAGTTTGGGGGTGGAGTCTTTGGGGTTTTTCATATAAAGTATCATCTCATCTGCAAAGATAGAGAGCTTGACTTCTAACGACTTAATAGAATATGCTCAAAGATCTACTAAAATAATGCTCTCCTCACTATATTCTATACAACTAAGCAAAAAGAAAAGCCTTTAGAAATGTTTAAAAACTGTTTTTAACATGTTTAAAAATATTTATAGCAGCTTTACTCATAAGAGCCAAAGACTGGAAACCATCCAAATGTCCATTAACAGGAATACAGATAAACTGTATATCCATACAATGGAACACTACTCAGCAATAAAAAAACAAACAAACAACAAACAAAAAACTAGCTTTTGATGCACACAACATGGATAAATCCCATAATCATTAGTTTATGAAGCTAGACACAAAATATTATATACTATATGTTCCCATTTATATGAAATTTAAGAACAGAGGCACTTGGGAGGCTCAATCAGTTAAGTGTTTGCCTTTGGCTCAGGTCATGGTCGTGGGGTTGAGTCCCACTTCAGGCTCCCTGCTCAGTGGGGAGCCTACTTCTCCCTCTCCCTCTGCCTGCCACTCCCCCTGCTTGTCCTCTCTGTGTCAAATAAATGAAATATTAAAAAAAAAAAAGACATTTAAAAACACTCAAAACTAATCCACAGTGATACAAATCAAAATAATGATTGCCTTGGGGGAAAAACACAAAGGTACTGACAGAAAAAGGGCATGAGGGAACCTTCTAGAGTGATGGAAATGGTCTATATTTTCACATTGGCTGAATTTCACTGGATTGGCTGAATCCAGTGGCGGCTGCATGGGTTTGTCTATAAGTTCATCAAGTTGCTTCCTAAAGATTAATATTCCTTAAGCACTTCACTATCTAGATTTTATACCTGAATAAAGATTAAAACTATTCTTAAAAAAATATGTCCATGTCTTACTATATTTTTATCTAACTATAATTTAGGACTCTATCAGTTTTTAGGGGGTTTTTGCTAAAAATTTTACAGTGTCTTGGGGTGCCTCGGTGGCTCAGTTGTTAAGCATCTGCCTTCAGCTCAGGATGATCTTGGGGTTCTGGGATCAGGGCCTGCATTGGGCTCTCTGCTCATTAGAGAGTCTGCTTCTCCCTCTCCCACTCCCCCTGCTTGTATTCCCACTCTCGCTGTCTCTGTCAAATAAAAAAAATAAAATCTTTAAAAAAAAAATTTTTTTTTTGCAATGTTCTTGCTAAAAATTTTGCAGTATTCTCAATACATCATCATGTAAGAGGAGATTTGGAAAATTTTACTGACAAACGATTACCTGCTTTGAAAGCCTAGTACAGGAAATACAGTAATCTATTCTTACTCTTTAATGACGCATAAATCCATCTTTTAGTATCACAGAAAATGGTCATCTGGCCTCTACTAATATATCATCTGTGGAAAGGAATTTATTTCATTCAGTGAGCTCTTATTAAGTGCCATGCACTCTACAGGGTCCTACAGATGAGAAAAATATATTCTAGTCTGGCCTTATAAAATCTGTTTTTCCACATTTTACCAGATAAGTATTAAAACAGAGTGTTAAACAATGCAAGAGACAGAAGTAAAATAACTAACTTGGTTTTAGTTTTACAAACTGGGCTGAACTTTGTTTCGTTTCTTTTTTCTTTTCTTTCCTAACAACTTTATTTGACAGAGACATAGAGAGTGAACACAAACAGGAGGCATGGGATCAGGAGAAGCAGGCTTCCCACTGAGCAGGGAGCCCAATGTGGGACTTGATCCCAGGACCCTGGTATCACAATCTGAGCCTAAGACAGACACTTAATGACTGAGCCATCCAGGCACCCTGAACCTTGTTTCCTTGTAACATTCATTCACTAAAATTTCTTGCATTGAAACAAAATTTATATTCTAAAACCCTATCAGGGGTACCTGGCTAGCTCATTTGGTAGAGTATGCAACTCTTGATCTCAGGATTGTAAGTTTGAGCCCCATGTTAGGTATAGAGATTACTCAAAAATAAAATCTTTTTTTTTTTTAATATTTTTTTGCTTTTATTTGATTAGAGAGAGAGCACGAGCATGCACAAGCAGGGGGAGTGGCAGGCAGAGGAAGAGGGAGAACCAGGCTCCCACAGAGCATGGGGAGCCTGATGTGGGGCTTGATCCCAGGACCTCAGGACCACAACCCGAGCCAAAGGCAGATGCCCAACCCACTGAGCCACCCAGGCACCCCTAAAAAGAAAATCTTTAAAAATCTTATATAGAAACCAAAAAGTAAAGGTAGCTGGGTGGCTCAGTCAGTAAAGCATCTGCCTTCTGCTCAGGTCATGATCCCAGGGTCCTGGAATCAAGCCCCACGTCGTGTTCCCAGCTCAACAGAGAGCCTACTTCTCCCTCTCCCCTCTGCCCATGCTCTCTCTCGCTATCTCTCTCTCAAGGAAAGAAAGAAAGAAAGAAAGAAAGAAAGAAAGAAAGAAAACCAAAAGGTAGAACAGAAGACAGCAGAGAGCTGCTCAGTTTAAGAGAAAAGAACAGAGGGACTCTTCAGCCTCTTTTATATGGCCTGGCCCTTCCTCACCATGGCACTCCCACAACGCCACCACAGAATCTGGGGAACAGGTTGAAAACCAATATACAAAGGGGGCAGGATTCCATCTGCATGACTTCTAACAACAGCACTAGCCTGAGCTCACTGTGAACAACCTTCATAAGAATCTTCTTCCTGAAAAAAACCTCCAAATATAGAGCAAACAAGAACAGATTTTTACCAAATTTACTTTACCCTTAGACACACACACACACACACACACACACACACACGCATGCACGCACTAAACTGTATCTGAAACTTACAGGGTTCCACCGAAAGGTCACTCAACTTGGGCAGAAACAGCCTAATGCTGAATAAACTGAGTACTCACTTTTAGTTACTGTTTTTGTTTTCTTACCTCTGTTGGTAGAGGACTGGTAGTTACTGGCTTTACTGGGTCATGTGACACAGCCAAGGTTCCTGCAGAGGAAGTTCCATTCACTGTTAATTTGGCTGCATCAGCAACTTCTCCATTAGGCAAGATCCCATCAGCAAACCAAACTCGCCTCTGCTCTCTGGGCTGAGCCACTTGAGGAGCCAGAAAAATAAAACAGGCATCAACGTGATATTGGTAGGGTTTCTAACATCAAAGAAGAGAAGGTCACCAATTTCAGAAGTACAAAGAAATGACTATTGAGCATCTTATCATTATAAATACAAGAACTATAACTGTGTATAAAAGTGGTTATAAATTAATAAAATACGAGTTTAAATATATTTTTTACTTCTGCAACTTCAAGTTAAATCTTTATTTAAAACACTTTACCTTAAAATATTAAATACACTTATGATTACATCACATACCCTGCTCCATATCATCGACAGAGAAGCAAAGAAAGCTGGTTTAAGTGTCTAGGAAATAAATTAATAGCAGGGAAAAAATATCTAGCAATAGACGGCCATATCTCCTAAAAGTATGAGGTTTCCACAGGAATAAAATATCTGGAAAAGTGATACCGTATTTTTAAAGGGCAAAAGATGCCCTGAAGAATGTTGAAGAATTATTTACTAATAAAGGAAGAGTTGGCACAGATATGTAAGAGAATTGGGAAGCAAACAGACCAGATCTTTGGCTGACGTGTAACTGAAGATGAAAGACTGATCTGGTAGTGCAAAAGTAGTCTGCAGTAGGGGAAAAGCTGGAAAACTAGGTCTGATGAAATGATCTCTTTAAATCCAGTTCCGAAAATCAATCCCAAACAGCCAAAACAAAGACAGACTAGGGAAGAACAACAAAAATAACAAATGAAGTAAAGAGAATAAAGATTTTAAGAAAGAAAGCCTGAACTCATAAAAATACAAGGAATATGACTAAGGGATGATCTGAAAAGATGGGAAAATGGGAAGAATATGACAATATCAGTAGAAGTCTTTGATCTTCAAAAGGGGAGGAGGGCTATTTAGGAAGGGGAAGGGAATATTACTAGACAGAAAGACATAAAATTAATGAAAGAAGACTGATTTTAATTATCAAGGGAAACTTCCTGACAAGATTATTTTAAGGGAATATATAACCGGTTTTTACTACTGATAATCTCCTGAACTTACAATGTACTGTTCATCTGACAATATCATAATTCTAAAGATATAATAAACTAAACTAAGTTGAGCCTATAATGTCCTACTTATCATGTGATATAATCAGAATTAAAGTTCTGGATTTTATAAATGTCTAAGTACTTAATGATATTTTCAAATGGACAGATTAAAAATGAAAAGAGGGGCACATGGGTGGCTCAATGGGTTAAACCTCTGCCTTCGGCTCAGGTCATGATCTCGGGTTCATGGGATTGAGCCCCACATCAGGCTCTCTGCTCAGCAGGGAGCCTGCTTCCTCCCTTCTCTCTGCCTGCCTCTCTGCCTACTTGTGATCTCTCTCTCTCTCTCTCTGTCAAATAAATAAATAAAATCTTAAAAAAAATATTTTAAAAAAATGAAAAGAGAAAATGGCAATGTTTCCAAAAAGCAATACTAGAACCAGCTGGTCCAAAGAAAGAACTCTTCATTTTCATAAACTCCTACAAAGAACATTAAAGTAGGCATGAAGCTAGGATTTTACAGATCAACCTCAAATTCTGTATCTTTTTTCAAGTATAAGCAGTGTAATCACTACATTTTTAAGCTGGAAAGGGTATTAGCATATTTTTAGAGGTGCCTCCAAAATATCAGGCAACACAGTATCTACTTGCCCAGAAATAATCTTGACACATTTCTCACCTTGTTCCTTCCACTTTAATAACCACCCAGAGGGACTTAATCTATAGTGTTTTAAAGACTTGTGCTGTAAAATCACAACAGCACCTTTTCAGAGGAACTTGGTGAGGAAAAAGAGAGAGAAGAGCACATGATCCCCTACCTTCTGCTCCAGGGTGCTTTAAAACTCCCACAGGTACCATCACAGTGGGAGGTGGAGAGCTCAGGGCTCCTGAGGCCTGAGCTTGCTGCAAGGGAGGGATAGTAGAACAGTATTCAGCAGGATTGTTAGGGTTAGGGCTCTGGCTTGAGGCACTCATCATGTTCTCCCAGGCTTGAGCTAAAGCAAATACAGACAATCAATGTGAATGGATTGCAAAATATGGACACCAAGACCTCCACAATATTGGATAAATAATGTAGCTCCTCCTCATTAACATTCATAGTATGTCTCTCTGCCAGCTAGTGAAAGTATTAAGGTAATAGGTGATTTTATTCAATAAAGGAGACCGTTTAGTTAGTAAACTATTTGGAAGCAACAAATATGAATTAGGAGATACTTCTCATACAGACTGAAAGCACATCAGTCTGAGGTTAATGACTAGGCTCCTGGCCCCTGTAAGAGACCATACATTCCCTTAAGAGGGAGTGAAACATCAAACTTACTAAGGATTTGCAACTGGGTTAACATTTAGATATGGGGGGCAGGTTTAATATTTGATGCATTTTATAAAGTTCTATCAAAAATCAAAATTGGGGACTAAAATAGCATAATTCATTATATGATTTTTTTTTGTTTTATTTATAGACGTCAAGGCTCTTAGTTGAGGTAAAATCTCAGTTGAAAACTTCTGAAGCCTAAAGCTCAAGAGAACACATCTCAATATGTTTGTGAATTCTGATTTCGTGTAATTACTTCACATAAAAGTATCCAGCAAAAACAACCATTTCACATCTTTGGTGTCTCAAAAGCAGAGGATACATTTGAACATGAAAATGTGCCAATGTCATATAAGTGCCATCAACCAATATGAATGATCACAAATGCATTAAGATTTTGTATACTCTATTATTTTACTAACTAATATTTTAAATATTGATGTATCAACTATTGTTTTTAAAGTAAATAGGATGAAAGATGCTACAGAAATGAAAGATACCAAATTTTATCTTCTAGGTTCAGGTAATACCACATGCCCAGGAATGGAAACCACCCAATTTTTTTAAGCATCCTTTAAAAACTCTCAGGGACGCCTGGGTGGCTCAGTGGGTTAAGGCCTCTGCCTTCGGCTCAGGACATGATCCCAGGGTCCTGGGATCGAGCCCCACATCGGGCTCTCTGCTCAGCGGGGAGCCTGCTTCCCTTCTCTGCCTGCCTCTCTGCCTACTTGTGATCTCTGTCTGTCAAATAAATAAATAAAAATCTTAAAAAAACAAACAAAAAAAATTTTTAAAACTCTCATTCAACATCAAAGAATGATCCATAAGATTATGAACATTTATTGCCTCCAAACTTCAGGACAAGGCTAAAAACAACAGCTATATTCCTTTAAAAGCACTGGCAGAAAGAGGGGAGGAAGAGAAAAGGTGAAAGGGAAAAAGGGATAGGGAACACTGAAAAGCATCAAATTAAATATTCAGAAAAAGACTTCGCTAAGCCATGCGAGAGGAAAGACACTGGAAAAACCAGAAAAAGTAGATTACTTTAGGATCCCCTGGTAAAGGGATCCTTGGCTTAATAAAAATAAGTATTCCATATGAATCCTCTGCCATTTCCTTCATCTTTAGCTATGCCAAGTTTAAAAAAAAAAAAAAAGAAGCTATCAACTTGAAAGACCTCATCAAATAAAAGAGGTACTGGGTACTGTGATTAGGTATCATGCTCTTTTCTGTGGATATATGTCCGAAAATGAAAGCAGGAATAAAAATCATCAGTTGAGCAAATGAGTGAAATAACTACCATCTAAAAATTGACCCTTAAGAGTAGAGAGAATGAATTAATATTTGATCAAAATTGTAAGAATTCAGAAATGGGAGGAAATTGGATGGATCACAGGAGATCAGAACAGATCAGATTAACTGACATGCAGTAGGTTAATAAGCCAGCAACAGGAAAACATCACTAGGAGCAACGCAGACAGACAGAGCAGAAGGGGTCTTAAGCAGATAGGTTCTGGCCTCCAGGATGCACCCGACCCTAGCACACGCAGCGGTGGTATCCAAGTTGAACATTTTATTAGTAATTCTTCTGGCAACTATGCAAAGATGTACTCAAAGAGGAAATACTACAGCCTGATCAATTTTGTTGCATCTCTTTACAAAATACTGCTTTAAACTTTTTAACTAAAATTCCCTTGGATTCATTTCCAGTCTCACAAAGGATGAACACGGGACAAGCTATATTTACCTTCTCCTGGCCATGCTCTTTTACCACATAACTAAATTCAAAACAAGTATCCTTCTAACAAATCTAAGTAGTATTAAGGTGATAACTGATAGAAAAAATGGACTTCTCTATTTGATCTTGGATGCTAAAATATTAATTTTTAACAAGATAAAACAAGGTGTTACTAAGACTATATTTTATTAAGTTATTCCCTACAGATGGCTTCCCTTGAAAGGAAAACTTAGGCCCAATTTTAATATTTCATCATCTGAGCAGTCAATAGACTCCCACACCCATCCCACTTCAGTCATTTCGTAGGAACATTAAAGCCACAGAGCACCAGATTTCCATAAGAAACTCCATTTTCCTGCAAAACTTACCTTAGCATTCATTCATTGAGTTTAGGTACAGGAATTCTGAAATTCTACAATACTTTCAAAACATGGAAATCTATTTTCAGTTAACGTTGTGCCTTTTGAGAAGGTGAGCAACTTATAGAGAAAGGAAAAAACAGTAGTCTTTTCATAGGAATTCTCTTGTTTTGTCTCCATGACTATGAATCCAAACTCTTTTAATACTTACCATTCATTAGCACTGAATGGCAGATTACACATACTCTAGCTTCCTTTCTATCCATGTATAACAGTTTACATTTCAGGCTACAGCAGGAAGCACAAAAAACCTGTAGAAAAAAAAGAACATACTAAATTTATTTAGAATCCCGATACGAAGGGAACAAACTAATACTGACCAACACTGAATGACAGAAAACCATATTACTACAACACTGAAAACTTCAAAGGAAAACTCAGTTGAAGAAGCAAGAGCACAAGATTCAATTCAAAAGTAAGAGCAAGGGGTGCCTGAGTGGCTCAGTGGATTAAGCCGCTGCCTTTGGCTCAGGTCATGATCCCAGGGTCCTGGGATCGAGTCCCGCATCGGGCTCTCTGCTCAGCAGGGAGCCTGCTTCCCTCTCTCTCTCTCTGCCTGCCTCTCCATCTACTTGTGATTTCTCTCTGTCAAATAAATAAATAAATAAAATCTTAAAAAAAAAAAAGCAAGAGCAAGATGACAAGTCTATCAGCAGTAAAGAAAGTCAAAGTGTCGGCTGAAAATAAAAACTTAGCCAAGATCACATAAGAAATACATAGGGGGGGGGGCAGTATGAGCTATCCTTAGGCAAAATTCCTATACACACGTCACATAACATGGGCATTTAAAGATAGTTACATCTGTTTGGAAAGCCAAGATAGCAGGGTGAAATAAGCAAGCACTGAGAATTCCAGGTTTTAGCTTCTGGTTTTTACTCATCTTGTGTGTGGAATAACCATAATCATCATTTTTACTGGTTTGGTATGAAAGCCAGGAAAGATCAAAGTATACAATTCAATCCTAAAATAAGCACAGGCGTAGCTACAGAAAATCAAAGCACGCAACCAAAAATTCACCAGGCCAATTTCTAGCACCTTATTTCCACTTTCCAGGGTTGGTTCCTGATAATCTTATTTTCTTCTCCCTTCCACATAAGGTAGTACTTGAATCTCCTTAGCTCCCTCTTAAGATCTATTTTCTTGAGAAGTCATTAGTCACTTATCACAGAGAGCCCCATACAGGCGGAAGGCTGTTGCCAGTATGGTAAATTCTACTAATCCAGTCTTTATGATCCAGAAGTATCTATCTGACAAAGATGAATCAAGACATGAGGTCATATTAAAGACAAAGAGAGATCCTCTCCTTTCCTAGTAGGTACAATTAATGTATCTAGCTACCATGATCACCAATTTATAGTTTTCAGAGGCTTTATATTCTCAAAGTAACTCTACAATGTAGGGAGAACAGGAAATAGATTATCCTTTTTCTATCAAAAGAAACTGAATTTGAATGGTTAAAAGACTTGTTCAAGTTCACAGTTAAGTATATGAATACAAGCTTTTTACATCTACTATCTCATTTAACCTCGATGAAGGTACTTATTTACAATTAAGAGAGTTAAATAAACAAATGTTAAGTAAAACCTTTCAAGTTGTACAGCTAGTAGGTTACATAAGTCTCCAAAGACCTTGTTCTTAACTGTTATGTAATACTGCCTCATACTAATTCATATATGGCCTTTCATTGTAGTTTGAGACTTCACTTTTCCTTCTCCCTCCCATGACTTAGTCAGTGGCTAAGTCCTGCTGGTTCTCACTCTTAAATGATTCTTCCAAAATATCACCTCCTCCCCTCCATCAATAACGCCACTGCCTTTATTTAGGGTTATATTATTTGAGGTTAAGAAGATAATCATAATCAATTATCTGTCTTCCTAACTTTTAGATATGCCTAATTCATCTTTCACACAATAAATGACAGAACTTTCTAAACAGTGAATCTAATCATATGAATCCTGAAATAACCTTTCTACTCAAGACATAAAACGAAGAAGCTATCACTCACTCATTCATGCTACAAATGTCTGAGCTCCAACTATGTGCTAGCAGCGCAGCAGGCTACCCTACTAGATATAGCAGTGAACAAAATAGGTATGACCTTTGCCTTCATAGTCTATGAAGTCTATTTCTATGAATAGAAATTCATAGTCATATCAGTCTACAGAGGTTATAATCTGAAATTAAATAATTACACAAGTGAATATAAAATTACTTGCTTCAAAAGAAATACATGATAAAATAAGATGTAATCTAGGCCTACCTTGACTGGCAGAGTCAAGGGAGGTTTTATTTAGGAAATGAGAGAGAGAAAATCTGAGATAAAAGTTTTTTATGCGTAAAATGGTAACAGGAGAGAGATAATACTAAGAGGAAACAGTGAGTGCACAGGTCCCATTAGGGGAAGAAAGCATGTCTCCATTAAGAAACTAAAAATAGTTAATGTGGCTAGAGGCCCTTAGGTTAAAAGAGGCATTAAATAAGATGAGCCCAGACAAGACAAATACCATATGATTTCACTCAGGTATGGAATCTAAGAAAGAAGACAAATGAACAAAGAAACAAAGAGACAAACAAAAAGAAAGATAAATACAGAGAACTGGTGGTTGTCAGAGGGGAGGTGAGTGGGCGGCTGGGTTAGATAAAGAGGACTATGAGGTACAAACTTTTAGTTATAAAATAAGTCACAGAATTAAAAAGTAGAGCATAGGGAATATGGTCTTTAAGAGTTATGTATAGAACTGTTCAATCATTATGGTGTATAGATGAAAATATAACTCTGTATATTAACTATACTTCTACTTTAAAAAAAGATGGCAGGGGTGGCTGGGTGGCTCAGTGGGTTTAAAGCCTCTGCCTTTGGCTCAGGATATGATCCCAGGGTCCTGGGATGGAGCCCCACATCGGCTCTCTGCTCAGCAGGGAGCCTCCTTCCCCCTCTCTCTCTGCCTGCTGCTCTGCCTACTTGTAATCTCATTCTCTCTGTGTCAAATAAATAAAGTCTTTTAAAAATGAACAATCTGAAAAGGAAATTACAAAATTCCATTTATAGTAACATCAAAAAAGAATAAAATAGACTAGATAAAATATTTGAGTTTTATATAATGAACAAAGGGCTAAGATTCATAACATATAAAAAGCTTCAATGAACTATTAAGAAAAATACAATGCTACGAATGCTTCTAAAGAAGAATTCACACAAGTGAATTTACAGAAAAATTTACCAAAATATAAATAAAATGACTAACCAAAGATATACTAAGTATCACTTGTGACAAAATAAAAATTAGAAGAATGAGATACTCTTTTTCTAATATTTTTAAGAAGAATGAGATACTCTTTTTCTAATATTTTTAAGAAACTGGTATTATCCAATGGTGGTATAGAGAAAAGTATAGGGTATAGAGAAAAGGAACTTTTGGGGCGCCTGGTTGGCTCAGGCAGAGCTGAAGCCTCTGCCTTCAGATCCAGTCATGATCCCATGGTCTAGGGATCGAGCCCTGCATTGGGCTCTCTGCTTAGCAGGGAGCCTGCTTCTTCCCCTCTCTCTCTCTGCTTGCCTCTCTGCCTACTTGTGATCTCTGTCAAATAAATAAATAAAATCTTAAAAAAAAAAAAAAGAGGAACTTTCTCTCATATCCCCCTGGTGGTACTATAAATTGGTGGATTAATTAACCAGTATCTTTAAAATTTTAAATGTTCTCTCCCTTTGACTTAGCACATGCAATTTTAAAAAATTTTATTCATTTTTTATTTTCATTTTAGAAGGGGGAGGGGTAAAGGGAGAGAGAGAATCTCAAGCAGGTTCCACACCCAGCACAAAGCCCAAAGTGGGGCTCAATCCAATGTCCCCAAGATCACAACCTGATCCAAAATCAAGAGTCAAATGTTTAACTGACCAAACCATACAGGTGCCCTTGGCACATGCAATTTGAAAGATTTATCATACAAAAAAAAAAAAAATGTGCAATGAGATGTATACAAGAATTCGCCCTGTATAGTTCATAATAGTCCAAAGTCGTAAACAACAAAAATGTTCATCAGTAGAGGAATGGTTAATTAAACTGCTATAACCATTAAATGGAATACTGTTAGCCTATAAAAAGAATGAAATAGTTCTCTATGTAGTTACTCATACGAAAAAGCAAAAATAATCAAGTTGGAGGATAAGAATTGGACAGAAATAGGGCTTTTCCCCCCCTTCTATTTACTTTACATTATTTTTTTGGTGTTGGACTGGGATATTTAAATTTTATTTTGAGTAGAGCCTTTTCTGTATTCTAAGAGGAAAGAGAATTAAAAGGATTAGTTGGGTGTTACGGGTTAAATCGTCACTACCCCAAACACATATATTGAAGTCTTAACCCTCAATACTTCAGAATGTGACTCATTTGGAAATAGGGTCTTTATAGAGGTAATCAAATGAAAATGAGGTCATTAAGGTGAGTTCCTAACACAATATAAATGGTGACCCTATAAAAGGGGAAATATGGACACAATATGTGGAGAATAGGATGTGAACATAAAGAGGGCCATCTACAAGCCTAGGAGAAAGACATGGAATAGATCCTTCCCTCACAATCCTCACAAGGAACGAATCCTATTACCACCTCCGTCTCAGACTTCTAACCTCTGGCACTGTGACACAATAAATTTCCATTGGTTGGGGGAGGAGCAGAGGGATAGGGACAAGCAGACTCTGCTGGCCTGGAGACCAACCCAGGGGTTGATCTCACCACCCTGAGATCATGATCTAAGTCGAAATCAAGAGTTGGAGGCCCAACTGACCAAGCCATCTAGGTGCCCCTAGTGCTACTTTATTATGACAGGCCTGGTAAACAAATATAGTTGAGAACTTTCCGAGATACAGTAAAGGACTTGGTTTTGGTTAAAAAAAAAAAAAAGAAAAAAATCCTCATGTAAGAATGGGGGAAAAAAAAAAGATATCCTTTTGTAAAAGCAAGCTAGGGGGGCAGCATTATGCAGCTGAACAGAAGGACCTAGGACCACCTATCCTTCCCAATATATGATGAGCCTAACAATAGTGTGGAGGAGGATCTTTTGTCTCCAAGGAAATTAGAGCAACAAAGTTAGTTAGAAAAGTGGATGACTTAACCAAGAAACTACTTACAATGGCAAGAAAATGGTAGTCAGGCAAAGGGATGCACCCAAGCCAGAGACTACATGGGATCAAATGTAACATACACCACAAAACCACACAGGACAGTGCCTCTGACTGACACAGATGGTGTACTACAACATGAAATAGAAGACTGGCCCAGAAATGCTAGCTCTCATTCTCAAAAAGACAAAAACTATCATGTAATAGTTCCTCGGGTTATAAGAATTAGTACCATGGAATAGATAGGCAGAATCTAAGAGACTGGAACCAACTGAGAACAGGTTAATAATCTTGGATTTAAAATTACTAGACAATACTAAAGTTGCCTGACAAGGCCAAGATCAAGTTGTCTGCCATGAATCAGGTTAGTCAGTGTTCAACAAGGGCATTCTTGGCATTTGGGGCAGCCAATTCCTCACTGTTTAGCAGCCCAGGTCCCAGATTACTAAACACCAGTAGCAACCCCAGTCACTGTGACAAACAAGAACATCCCACCCTCCCATTACAAATGTCATCTAAGTACCTTCCCTGGTTCTCTGAACTAGAGAGTCAAAAAGTCAGTTCTAGAAATAAAGAATTACATATTTGCACATACAAACTTATTATACCACCAAAATATCACACCATATACTTTTATTATCAGAACTAACAAAATCTACTACAATCTATTATATTTATTTAACTTATTCTCCATTTTCCCAAGCTAGGGTATAAACTTCATGAAGTAAAGAACTAAAGTATTTCAATACTGATATCACAATGCCTGAAATAAAACAGGGACTTAACAAATGCTTACTGCTTACTTGATTACTAAAATTATTGCACACACGAATATATGAGCAGAGAAGCATTAATGTGGACTTATCTGGGAAGGCCTATATCACAGCACATTTGTCTTTGTAAAAAGACAAATTATGATGATTTATAATACATATTATATTCAATGTTCTCGCTAAGTACTGGTTAAAATGTTCCATTTGTGTGTTTTTGTTTTTTAACTGAGGTCAGTTCCTTTGTTTTGTTGTTTACATATACTAAGGCTTATTCTTTGTAATGCAGAGTTTAATGATATTTTAATTGAGGTATAGCTGAGACACATTATATTAGTTGCAGGTGTACAACATAATGATTCAGTATTTATATATACTGCAAAAAGATCACCAGAATAAAGTCTAGTTAATATATGCCATCATACACAGTTACAGAATTTTTCACTATGACAACTTTTAAGATTCACTCTCTTAGCAAACTTTAAATATGCAATGAAGTATTATTAACTACAGTTGCTATGCTGTGCATCACACCTCTATGACTTACTTGTTTTATAACTGGAAGTCGGTACCTTTTGACTCCCTTCACCTATTTTGCCATTCTACCTGACTCCTACCCTTATTACCTCCCTCCCTCTATGAGCCTAGGGCTTGGGAGGTTTTTGTTTTTGTTTTATTTTTAGATTCCACATATAAGAGAGATCATAAGGTATCTGTTTATTTCTAACCACTTGTGTGTTTACATGTAATTTTCTTTACTGTGGCATTTCTGGATTCATTCTCAACTTTATCATTCACTGGCCAAATGAGTTTGTGGGAGTAATTTAAACTCTGCAACCTTCAGTTTTTCCTCATATGTAAAAATTAAATGTTAATATTCTCCTTCTATGGCTTTCATGAGGATTAAATGAGATAATACACGGAAAATGTAGTACACAGTAGGAACTGAGTGAATAACGCCTTTCTTATTTCCCTTTTCTTTCCTTTCAAAACTTCCCATTCATGGCTTTCTACATAACAAATCCTACTGCCAAATTGGTAAGGTTTTTCAAAAAATTTTATTTATTTATTTAACAGAGAGAGAGAGAGATCACAAATAGGCAGAGGCAGGCAGAGAGAGAAGGGAGGGAAGCAGGCTCCCTGCTGAGCAGAGACCCCGATGCGGGGTTCGATTCCAGGACCCTGAGACCACAACCTGATTTGAAGGCAGAGGCTTAATCCACTGAGTCACCTAGGTGCCCCAGATAAACAAGTTTTATACTCAAGTACCATGTGTGCCTATTTATGCCCCCTTACTGTGTGCATAACACTTAGCCTTTGAAAACTCTTGAAAATTCAAATCAGCAAATGTTCACTTATTTCTTCCCAATTTAGAATAAGAGTGGAAAAACTGATATCCCAGGTCTTTAAAAAAGTACTGTAATTATGACAAAAAATAACTGCCTTTCAAGAACAAACACAGGAAAGTGCTTGTAAATGACCAATATCCAGCTATTCACAAAGACAAATGACAATAACAACAACTTGTAAAAATTCTTTTTTTTTTTAAAGAATTCTTTTTTTTTTTTTTAAAGATTTTATTTATTTATTTGACAGGCAGAGATCACAAGTAGGTTTAGAGGCAGGCAGAGAGAGAGGAGGAAGCAGGCTCCCTGATGAGCAGAGACCCCGATGTGGGGCTCGATCCCAGGACCCTGGGATCATGACCTGAGCTGAAGGCAGAGGCTTTAACCCACTGAGCCACCCAGGTGCCCCCAACTTGTAAAAATTCTTAAGTGCAGAAGAGTACTTTACCCTGGGCTATTAGCAAATACCAAAATCAATGCAGCAAGAGCTAAAGCAGTTCTGATTCCAATTCTGCCTCTATCCAAACACCTGTTCCAACTTGACTGTTATTAACTGAAAACAAAAATAATTATTAGTCATTTTAGGAGTATACCACAGGAAGGTCTTTTATAAAGGTCTCTAATTCGACCCTGCAATTTTATTTCTAATCCACGTTACACAGGAAGACAGATACAACAACAGAATTATAAGAAAACAAATTCCACATAAAACCTTAAACTTATTTGAAGTTACCAGACTGGTTTCCTCTAAGATGCTATAAATTAATTTTTATGTTCTGTTATTATTTTTTAAATAACCACATTGCGTTTTAAGTTTTATGTGTAGGTTAAAAAGTGCTAATTTGTAAAAGGCAAGCAATTAAAACATGTCCTTTTTTTTTTTTTTAAAGATTTTATTTATTTATTTGACAGAGAGAAATCACAAGTAGATGGAGAGGCAGGCAGAGAGAGAGAGAGGGAAGCAGGCTCTCTGCTGAGCAGAGAGCCCAATGCGGGACTCGATCCCGGGACTCTGAGATCACGACCTGAGCCGAAGGCAGCGGCTTAACCCACTGAGCCACCCAGGCGCCCCCATGTCCCTTTTTTTAAAGCCATATTTTGGCTATTCTGCATTTTTAAAACTTATTATTACAGAAATTTTCAATCATATAAAAATAGACATAACAGTATAAAAAAACGCCTAAGTGTCAGTGCCCAGATGAAACAATTACTAAAGCAAATCCTCACCTACTTCTCTCTCATTTAATCATTTTGGAACAAATCTCATATATCATCTTTAAATATTTCAATATATATCTCTGAAACACAGGGACTATCTTAAAATTAAGATTTCTTAAAATTAACAATTTCTTAATATCAATTATCTGAACAATGTTAACATTTTTTAATGGTCTTTTTTCTTAATAGACTCTCTTTTTTATTTTTTTTTTCTTTTTAAGATTTTATTTATTTTTTTCACAGACGGAGATCACAAGTAGGCCGAGAAGCAGGCAGAGAGAGAGGAGGAAGCAGGCTCCCAGCTGAGCAGAGAGCCCGATGAGAGCCTTGATCCCAGGACCCCGGGATCATGACCTGAGCTGAAGGCAGAGGCTTTAATCCACAGAGCCACCCAGGCCCCCTAGACTCTCTTTTTTAGAGCAGTTTTGGGTTTACAACAAAATGAAGCAGACATTAAACGGCACTCGATATACCCCTCCCCAACACATGCCCTAGTCTCTGCCATTATCAACATCACTCATTCTAAGTTTCCCAAGGTTGAAGCTTAGATAATTGACTTTAGCTCTTTCTTTTCTAATTTATGCATTTAATGCTGCATTATTATTATATTCTTTTACATTTTATTTTATTTAACTTTTTAATATTATGCTTGAAGCAGAAATCAAAGAGGTCCATATACTATGATTAGTGAATGTCTCAAGTCTCTTATTATACAGGTTCTCCTTCAAAAATACTTTATCAAAAGAATTGAGTCATTTGTCTTGTACTTTCCCACAATATGGATTTCATTGATTGCCTTCTTGTGGTGATATTTTTTAATGTATTTCTCTAACTTCCTATTTCCTATAAATTGACTGCTAGATCTAGAAACTAATCAGATTCAAATATGCTTTTTCTGAGACTATCTCATATAGTTAATTTTTTTTTTAAGATTTTATTTACCTATTTGACAGAGGGAGAGACAGCAAGAGAGGGAACACAAACAGGAGGAGTCGGAGAGGGAGAATCAGGCTTCCTGCTGAGCAGGGAGCTCCACAAGAGGCTTGATCCCAGAACCCTGGGATCATGACCTGAACCAAAGGCAGAGGACTAACCACTGAACCACCCAGACACCCCCATCCCAAATTATTATTATTTTTTAAAGATTTTATTTGTTTATTTGATAGACAAGTAGGCAGAGAGGCAGGCAGAGGGAGAGGAGGAAGCAGGCTCCCTGCCAAGCAGAGAGCCCGACTCAGGGCTCGATCCCAGGACCCCGGGATTATGACCCCAGCCGAAGGCGCTTTAACCAACTGAGCCACCCAGGCGCCCCCCAAATTATTTTTAATCAAATCAATATTAAGAACCACTATTAAGAATTAAAAACAAAAAGAAAACGAGAACAATTACCCAGAATTCCAATTAAAATTACTTGTTTTGTATTTTACGTGTTCACTTTATATATACATGTTTTATTGACCAAGAGCAACTTTTATAATTATAAGCAAAGCATAACTATGAGTTTGCATTTTATTTTATACATATATCATCATAGACATTTTTCAAACTGCCTTATAATTATTTTTAGTGGTCAATCCAGATGTATATATCATTTATTTATCATTATCCAATTTTGGACAGAAATTGTTTTAAATGTATTTGCTATTTAAAGTAACACTAGGGACGTCTGGGTAGTTTAGTTGGTTAAATATCCAAGAACTCAACTCATTTCTTGATCTCAGAGTTGTGATTTCAAGCCCCATTCTGGGCTCCATATAGCATGGAGCCTACTATGGAGCCTACTTAAAACCAAAAAAAGCCCTTTGAGCTTAATAAATAAATAAAGTAACACTAAAATGAACATCTTTTTGCCTTACAGTTCTTGCTCATTAGGAATTATTTTCCCCAAAAGGAATTATTAGCTCCAAGAATTGACACTTATGGTATTTTAAATGTATAAACATGGTGATTTCAACTTAACATCACCTGCATAGAGTATTATCAAGTTCCTATTGTTCCCTGTATAAATATGAAATTTTCATTTTTACCTCATAATAACTAATAAATTTAAATATTTCTCTACTGTCTACTAACCCACTTAAACCTCTTTTGCCCATTTACATACTGAAAATGTGATGGTTTTAACAAAAGACACTTTTGTCATTTGACATTCTGTAACCAACTTCTAATTTGTTCTGTCAAAGGAAGCCATTTAAGACTCAATATCCTACTCTGAGTTTTTCAAGTAATTTTCTTCTGGCTTAAAAAAACATTGTGACTGGGGTGTCTGGCTGGCTCAGGTGGTAGAGCATGCAACTCGTGGATCTTAGGGTCGTGGACTCTGGGGAGCACCATGTTAAGTGTAGAGATCAGTTAAAAAAAAATTGACATGACACCTGGGTGGCAGAGTTGGCTAAGTGTCTAACTCCAGTTTCCACTCAGGTTGTGATCTCAGCATTGTGAGACTGAGATTATGCTGGGCTCAGTGCAAAGTCTCCTTAAGATTCTCTCCCTTTCCCCCTTCACCCCTCTCCTTCCCTCTCCACAATGATAACTTGTGTGCTCTTTCTCTCTAAAATAAATAAATAGATCTTTGGAAAAAAATTGTGACCAACCTAGATGAAATGGACAAATTCCTAAAAATACAAAACCTGCCATATCTGAATCAGGGAGAAAGAGAAAATCAAAATATATCTATAACTAGTAAGGAGACTAAATCAATAATCAAAAACCTCTCAACAACAACAAAAAAGCTCTAAATAAAATGGCCTCATTGGTAAATTTTACCAAACATTTAAAGAAGGCCAATCCTTCTCAAACTCTTCCCAAAAACTGAAAGGAAAAGAACCTTCCCTAACTTTCTGTGAGGACATTACCCTGACAAGAAAGCCAAACAAAGGCACTACAAAAAAACTATAAGCCAATATCCCTTCTGAACACTGAAGCAAAAAATATCCTCAATAAAATACTAGTAAACCAAATTCAGCAGCACATTAAAAGGATTACGATCAAGTGGGATTTATTCCTTGAATGTAAGGATGGTTCAACATAGGAAAATCAATGTAAGACACAACATTAATAGAGTGGAGAAAAAATCTACATGATCACTGATACAGAAAAAACATTTAACAAAATTCAACACCTTTACATGGTAAAAACATGCAACAAACTTAGAAAGAAATTACCTCAAAGGCCATATAAAAAATTGACAGCTAACATACGTAACAGTGAAAGACCAAAAGCTTTTCCTCTAAGATAGGAATAAGATAAGGACGTACACTTTTATCACTTATATTCAAGCTTAGTATTTGAAGTTCAGCCAGAACAATTAGGCAAGGAAAACAAATAGGCATTCAAATTGGAAATTAATAAGTAAAATTATCTCTGTTTACACATGGCATAATCTTATATGTAAAAAATACTAAAGATTCCATATACAAAACTGTAAAAACTAATAAATTCAACAAGTTTGCAGGATATAAAGGAAACACACAAAACCTATTGTATTTTTTAAAAAATATTTTTATTTCTTTATTTGACAGAGATCACAAGGAGTCAGAAGGCAGGCAGAGAGAGAGGAGGAAGGAGACTCCCCACAGAGCAGAGAGCCCGATGTGGGGCTCGGTCCCAGGACCCTGGGATCATGACTTGAGCCGAAGGCAGAGGCTTTAAACCACTGAGCCACCCAGGTGCCCCTGAATTTTTTTTTTTTTTTTTTAGATTTATTTATTTACTTGAGAAAGAGAGAGCACATGGGGGTGGAAGCTGCAGGGGAGAGGGTGTAGAATCTCAAGCAGACGCCCCGCTGAGTGCAGCCAGACTTGGGACTTGATCTCACCACTCTGAGGTAACGATCCCATCCAAAACCAAGTCAAATGCTCAACTGACTGGACCACTCAGGAACCCCCAAAAATCAGTTGTATTTCTGTACACTAATAATGAATAAGTCAAAAATGAAATTAGGAAAATGATTCCATTTATAATAGAATCAAGAATACTTAGGAATTAACTTAACCAAGGAGGTAAGGGATTGTACACTGAAAATAATAAAAGATTGCTGAAAAAAATTAAAGATATAAATATGTAAAAAGACAATTCATGAATTGGAAGACATTATTGTTAAGATGTCTATATTATCCAGGGTGCCTTTGTGACTCATTTGCTTGAGCAACTAACTCTTGGTTTCAGTTCAGGTCATGATCTTCAAGTGGTGAGATCCAGCCTGGAGCTGGGCTTGCACTCAGCGTGGAGCCTGCTGGAGATTCTCTCCCTCTCCTTCTCCTGCCCCTCTGCTCCTCCCCATACTGGCTTGTGTACTCACTCTCTCTCAAAATATATAAAGAAATAAAATCTTTTTAAAAAGATATCTATCCTATCCAAAGTTATCTAAACAGATTCAATGTTATCTCCATCTAAACCCCATGATGATCTTCACAGAAATAGAAAAATTAATCCTTACATTAATATGGAATATCAAGGGATCCCAAGTGGCTAAAATAATCTTGACAAAAAACAAAGTTGGAAGATTCCCACTTTATGGATTAAAAATATACTACAAAGCTACAGTAATCAAAACAGTATATGAGTATAAACACAGACATCAAGAACCATGGAATTAAAGTGAGCCTAGAAATACACTCTCACATATATGAAGTCAAATGATTTTGACATGGGTGTAAGACAGTTCAATGGGCAAAGAAGAGTGTTTTGAATAAATGGTGCTGGGCAAATTAGATATCCATATTCAGATTCCCACTTTATGGATTAAAAATATACTACAAAGCTACAGTAATCAAAACAGTATATGAGTATAAACACAGACATCAAGAACCATGGAATTAAAGTGAGCCTAGAAATACACTCTCACATATATGAAGTCAAATGATTTTGACATGGGTGTAAGACAGTTCAATGGGCAAAGAAGAGTGTTTTGAATAAATGGTGCTGGGCAAATTAGATATCCATATTCA